>NC_081134.1:6114053-6271553 GCF_958295425.1 Solea solea | reverse complement strand
GTAGATGCACACTAACGGTACATTCTCTAGAAACACTGGACACAGGAACTACAACAGACCTGCTCAGGTGTTGACTGTCTTCAGAGGAAAGCTGTGATGCCGTTTGTGTCCATATAGACTTGTGCCTCATCAGTGTGTGTCTGGAATATTCAGCCATGCTACAGCAGTCAGAGCTCATCTTTGACTTTGCCAGTGACCATGTCAACATGTCACAGGTGAGTCATTTATGTCTTTGCATGGAGAATAAATTGTAATTTAATCTATTCTGATTACACATTTGTGTTAAAACGCAGAACAACGCAGGTACATTTCTGACGAAACTGATTTTTTTTAAAAAAGTGTAATTAGGTGTAATCTCATCCAACCTCTCTCTTTCTGTGTGTGTGTGTTGTAGTTAGGGATCTACTCAGATTACCCTGCAGTGATTGTGGAGCAGGTTCCCGATCCACACCTGCTCTCATATGCCGGTCTGGCGTGTGAACAGTCACTGACCGTGGAGGATCACCAGCAGATGCTCAAAGGTTAGTACATCCATACGTGTGCACGCGCGCACACACACACACACACACAGTCATCTAACCTTTCTTCACCTGTCACATTCACATTTCATTACTGTAGCTCACCTGCTGGTGCTTCTTCAGCTTCAGTTTGACCTCTGTTCTCTCTCTCTTCTCTATATATCTAAAAAAAAACGTTATATAAGTGTACACATACAGTATTTACATATTACAGATTACAATTACTTCAATTAGCAATGTGAGAACACGCAAAACAAGCGCTAGAAAAGGATTACGGCAAACATTCAACACATGTGGTGCTTACTGTATAAGGGATATAATTAGATGAATTAATAGGGAATAATTGAATGGTTCAAGAAGAGGTTTAAAAAAGAAACATGGCAAGTTCAAGTTCTTCAGTGTATAACATATAGTAAGATCTAACAGTGAAGCCGCCCACTTGTCCTTTTCCCAAGCACGTCAGAAAAAATACGGTGGCTTTCACGTATCATAAATGTTATAGGTTTTTTTTTTGGGCTGCTGTAGAAACATGGTAACCTCCGTAAAACAAGGCCTTTGCCTTAAGTATATTTACAAGGCTTATTGTAAGGCTACAAACATTAAACTGTTTTTATTTTACAAACTATAAACTAATAGTAATATATTAAATTTCTTCAAATAAACTCTCATAAATGTGTCCAGTGTGTGACACCTATTGCAGAGTTCACCAAACAGAGGACTCTTCTCTTACCCCGTCCTTTACCACGTGTGTGTCAGGGAACTATGGAGGCCTTCACATAAACACACTTTTCACAACTCTTCTCCTTTCTTCCACTTTGTTACTCCATGCATCTGTTGTATGTGGACAAAGCCATTCTTTGTCTGCGTCGTAAGCTGCTGCTTCAAAACTCCAGTCGCATGTCTGTTTGTGCTGCTGTAGAAACATTCTCGGTGCAAGATGGTGCCTTCTGTAAAGCCAGACCCTTGCCTATTACGGTTGCCAACCGTTACATATTTGAAAGACAATATTGAACAGATAAGGAACACACTTTGCTCTTTATTTTTGATAATCAAGTCAGTGCAAAAAACCATGACAGAAAAATTACAGATCATTCCACTCATGAAGATTTGTATGAGAGATAAATGAAAAGAAAAGAAAGTCCTGCTGTCAATTCCTCTCCATCTGTCTGTCATTCAATTACTATCCAAAATTGAATTGGGTGAGATGTAAAGGTGAAATGGTAAATAAAAATCATATTTGTTGAATAGAAAGTTACAAACATAGAAATATTATTGAAAAATAGCAAAACTGCATCTTGTACCCAACTGTTAAAGTGTGTGGGTCATATAGCCTATGTACTGTTCAGTATATCAGGTACAAACCTTTGACAACTAAACTATTTTTATTTTTCAATAATTGTACAGTATTTAATAGTATAATAATTAAAGAAAGTATTTCTATTCTATTCTATTCTAACTACCTATGGGTAGTTAATTCAATGTATGCCAGAAATGCTGCTGAATTTTACTCACTGGACCTTTTTTCCAATAATACTAATTTTATAGTTATACCACTATAAAGGCAGCCTGGAGCTGCGCATGCGCATGCCGCTACTCTCGCACATGGACCACCCTCAGGAAAAATTCAGGAAGTGAACCAAAACATACCTACTAGTTTGTGCCTGGGAGTGAGACAGCCAGTGAGACTTATCACGATGTAGACGAGGTCATTTGAGACTACAGAGTTCATGCTGTAACGTGTTCCTCGCCTGTGCTGGAGTTAAAAGTAAGTTCTGTAACTTAATCATATTGTTGTGTTTTCCTCGATATTGCTGTGGTTGTAAGGAGCAGCTGAATGTTGGGCATGGCGAGGCTCGGCGAGCTAACAGTAACAGCAGCAGCAGCAGTAGCACTTGCGTACAGAGAAACTATTTACTCTTTGAGAGTGTAAACCACCTGCCGTTCCTCTGTAAATGTCGTTTTGACATGTTTCTACTTGTGTCTACATGTTTCCTCAGCGACGCTGAAGTGTCACAGTGCTAACAGCTGTTAGCTAGCATGCTTATTAGCTTGTCGCTCCACAGTCTGCACACACACACACACACACAACCAATACACTCACATTATGCTTCGCACCAATATGTGTGTTATAAAAAGGAGTTTATAGCTGCCAGTGTTGCTTCTTATAGAGGATAAAGCCAAGACAGAAATCAGCACTGACTCTCTCAAAGTGCACTTATTAGCTTATTAAGTGAAATAATATTAAAGTTTGTTTTGTGTAAAGGAGAAATTGGTACTATTTTTTTGCTCGATCATATATTTGGGTCAGTTAAGAGACACTTCAGCGAGGGGCGTGGCAACAGGGTAGGCAAACTGTCAGGGGCCCCACTTTAAAGCTGGGGACACACTACTCAACTTTCACAGTCGTTACCGATTTTGAAAAGACTTGGAGTTCACACCAACTGATTGATTACAGCAGATCATTTTATGACGACTGATAGACTGCACATGATGAGCTATCACAGACTACAGGATTTGTCAAACCAACTGAACACTCACACTCTCACGAGAGCGACCATGTCTATGAGAGCGATGGTAAAAACAAATATCGCCATAGTTGTTTTGATATTCCTTCTACTTCCTGTCTTCTGATGCTATTTCCCATGTCCCACCTACTCTTTTTCATTGGCTGTTGGCAACATGTGTTTGCAGTTGGGTCGGTAGTCGGTACTGTTTGACAATGGCTGAGGTTGGGTCAGTGGGTTTGGGTTTCTGACCCTCACACACTTAAGAGTGATTCCAACTGTTTCTTGTGTACGCAGCTACGCATGTAACTATAACAAGTGTTCTCATCAGCCTTCTATAAGCATCTGTGGCCGGGAGGCTGCACCAAGGACACTGCAGTACCATTAGCAGCAGCAGAAATGTTAGCTTTGCTAAATCAATCAAATCTGCTGTCTCACATTTATAGACAGTTGTATTTGAAAGTGCCCCATTGGGTTGCCAGTGTTACCCTGTTTACGCACAACCAGATTTTTAAAACTGCGAAAGAAGTTTAATTCCGTTTTTGCAAAATTTAGGAATGTGAGCCCACACATTTGAGTGTTTGTCTGCCATGCTGTAAAAATGAATAATGTCTGAGCTGGCTCAGTATCCCCTGACGTCAGCAGTTTGGTCGTCATTACAGCTGAATCACACGTTCAAGATGGAGACAATAAATGAAACACTTGATATCCACTCATAGACACTTGAACTAGTGATGCATGATGTTACTATATTGGTATCGGCAGATATTGGCTTTTTAAATGTATTATCGGATATCGACAAACACACCAAGATCTGCCGATATAACTGACTACAACAGTAGGCTAAATAGGCCGCTACTATCTTGACCTCCATGCTAGCACCCTCTACAACTATTATTTATTTACGTTTCTTTACTTTGCTCAATTAAGTAAATGTATAGCTACATCTGCTGCAACATGAGCAGGCAAACTATTATGTTAATTTCACTACAGAAAAAACTATGACCTCCGCAGATTGGCACAGGGAGAAACGTAACCCTGTTATTATTAGCAGGTATTTTGACATGTATAGCACTGTAGGACCACTCGTAACATTAACATGAAGTTCCAGTGAGCAGGCCTGAAACTGAAGCACCTTAAAGGAATTCTGCCATTATCATATTGTCATTTATTTTTCGTGTTTTCCTTGCTGTGACTGTGTTCTCTTCATCCACAGTAGTGGGATATATATTTGTTATGTAACATTAAGTTTCCATTGAATGAAGCCTCAGTCTGACACTCTGCATCTCCTCTTGTAACAATCTACAAAAATAATCCACAGGACTATTGGCAAACTTTAACTGTTTACTAAGTCCAACACAAACAATTTACAAAAATATCAGAATTAAAAGAGAAGCAAAAGAGAAGAAACTGAAAAAGAGAGAGTGAGGCCAAAAGCACTGTGTGGCTCTGCTCCTTCACTTGCCTGAGTAATAAGGAAGACGTGCACCCCAAGGTCCTTTTAGTTTCTAGTGACTATTAACAGACTCCGAAATTACAATTAAATTGACTTTTCTACTGGTGATGGTTCACAACAAACACAAAACGATTCGACAAAATTATTGTGTGCTAATTACTATACCCAACAAAAATTGCAAATTAGATTCTACAATATTCTTTTACTTTTAGCACCACTAATTAGATTCCTTTTTTTCCATTTGTTTTTTCCCTTTCTTCATCTTGTTATGGATGTCAGCAAAACAAAAACTGTCAGTATTGCCAATTAGAGACAATAATAGGCTTCATAACTCGAACTTAATATCAGGCCTCGTCTTCAGTGTTGAATAATTTAATTTAATAATTCTGCTCACTGAAGTGTTTTTGTCTGTGATCTGTAGTGGAGCTGTGTGAAAGTGGAGAAGAAGAGACCATGGAGACGCTCGTTGCTGCAGACTCGCTTCTTAACATGGACTGCCCTGACGGCCTCTCGATAGAGCAACATTACTGTAAGTGCGCACACAAACACACCTGTGTTCACACTGCACACTAACAGAGAGAAGATGTCTCATCGCCCCCTCCTCTTTTTGATAAGGACATGTTTGACTATGGGTTGTTATTTTTAGACATGTTGGTTACAGTGCTGCTCTCTCTCATTAAATCTGTTCACTCCCCCCTGCAGCCCAGACCTTCCTACCATCACTGGGTGATGTCATCACTGCTCCCGTTACCCAGGTGACTGTGTCAGCAGACGGGATTGTGGGACCTGTTGATCAGTCACAATGGCACTTGTTGCACACAAAGAAGCCTGCCTCACAGCTGCAATCCAAAAAGAGAAGTCGGTCCCTTTTTGTTTATGTATTCACTGGCTTTAGCTTGTGTGATCATGTTAAATCATTTAAAAAATAAAATGTATTCTTTATCTATTTAGGTCGAAAACCTCGACTTCGAAGGGCAGAGTCTCCCACACCAGAAATTAAAGTGAAAAAAGACAAATACAACAAAGGTATTGTCACAAATTTTACACATGCACTTTATACTTACATGTAGCTGTAACATGTTGACATTACATGCCAAACAGGCTGCATTGATACTTTAGGCACAGAGGAAAAACATCATTGTAAGTCTTATTCAGTGTCTCAAGCAAAAGGAGGCTGGAATTCATTTTGATCACTTATGCACTTAAAAATGAAGGAGAATAATACCATAGTATGTATGAACTACAGGTCACCATGAATGAACACAATTTAAGATAACATGGCAAAGTGGCAAAGATGAATATTTAATTTAAAGAAAAGTTGGTCATCGAGTAATCCTTTAAGTTATCAAGAAATAATACATAACATTCAAATGTTTCAGCCTCTGAAATGACAGGATTGTATGCATACTTTTACATTTCTTCAAATTTAGTGGACAAAATGATTATTTGAATAATGTAGTTAATATTTCATTGATTTTGGAAACAATAGTTGCATCTGTATGAATGTGCTGTCATTTCTAAATTATGATACAAGAACCATTAATGTAAAAGTCACTAAATGTCTGCACAACAACACTGTTAAATAATGGATCACAGGGGACTGAGCAGTCATTTTTACAGCACCGCTTTCATAAAAGTAACTTTCCGTGTGGTTTCTTTGTCTTTGCGTTTCTGTGTTTCCTGTGTTTGTGTTTTAGGGGGAAACACACTGTACCTGTGGCAGTTCCTCATGGAGTTGCTGCAGGATCGGCAGGTCTGCCCCCGCTACATCAAGTGGACGAATCCCGATGCAGGCATCTTCAAGCTGGTCAACTCGAAAGCAGTGGCGAGACTCTGGGGCAAACACAAAAACAAGCCAGATATGAATTATGAGACAATGGGCAGAGCACTCAGGTGCATAACACTGAACATTCTTATCCTTAATTGATGGTGATGATGCTGAAAACAGACCCATTCCATTATGATCAGTTTAGATGTTAAACTGTGGACGACAGCATTACACCTCTCAGTGCACAGCCTGCTGGAAACTATTAGAAGAAGAAGAAAGAGCATTTTATATGAGCATTTCTATGTGTGTATTATGTGAGTTTCACAAAGCAGCTCTTACAGTTTAATTTTTTTTTAAGTCAGTTTAAGTGGAGAGCAACAAAAGAAGTACAGAGACATTTAGCTTTTATGTCCCTCTCGTAAGTTTTACAGCTTTAAAAGATGCCCGCAGCTACACCTTATACTACTTTTTCTGAAAACTAAAGTGTGCCACTTTTAAATAAGCAAATGTTGATTACATTCGGGCTGTTGTCAAACAGTTACACAATGCTGATTAACCTTATCAGCTCCACACAACTCACTCTCTGTCTCTCAGAATAGCAGTTTGTTTAAAACTTGCAACACTCTATGACATTGCCATACAGCACAGAGGAAGTGATCGGTTTAATGTCAAGACAAATGGAGGCAACAGCAGCAGTACCTCAAACAAGTTTAAGTATGTTTAAGTTTAAGTTTAAGTAGTAGTTTAAGTGTGACTACAAACAAAGAAGGGCCTACAAAAGGTTCCAGAAGTGAATTCTGCTGCTCAAAAAAATGCCACTGTGCTGCCACTGTATACACAAATGCTCCCTCAGTCAGGTCTGATAGTATTGCTTGACAGTCTGTTTTCAGATAGATGACTCAACATACCAATACTGTTGCATTGTTTCTGTTCTCAAAGACCAAACAGAGGCAGCATAATAACATCAACAGAAATCAGGTTACTCACTGCAGTTTTAAGCTTGTCAAAATTTCACAATCTTAAATTTGGAAACAGGGCCTGGATAATTTGGTTATGTAATTCTAGTTATTTAAATATGTTGTATGTTAATATGGGATCTTTGTTTCCATGTAGGTACTACTACCAGAGGGGGATCCTGAATAAGGTGGAAGGCCAGCGTCTCGTCTACCAGTTCACCTCTCTGCCTAAAGACATGGTTTATATCACAGATGGGGATGGCACCAAAGAAGAAGAAGATGAAGATGACCACAACAACAACAACAGCGGCAATGAAGACGCTGTGAGTGATGACTCGGACGACTGCACAATATCTTCGAGTGACCAATCAGTGGAGGAGGAAATTTCCCACCCACCACAAAAGAAGATGTCATCCATTAGTGCCGTCCAAACCCCAGTCAACCAGCGGACCAGGCTGGCCACCAGGCCTCCAGGCCAGCGTGACACTGTCCTGCGATCTGCCAGTACCAGCCTCATTCAGGAGAAGCACTTACCAATTGTGTCCGCTGAGATGCTGCGGACCCTCCAGAACCTTGAGAAAGTCCAGTCCCTGCAGCCTTCGGGTCACGCTTCGGTCTTTAAAACAGCTCAGTTGCTGGGGAGCCTGTATGAGCAGCAGGCCGCTGCCGTGATGATTCAAGACAGAGAGAGTTCACCCAAGGCTCACGATAAAGATTCACACCAAGGTCATAAATCCTCTCAAGGAGAGACTCCTCAGCTGGTTCCTCTCACCACCTCTGACCAGTAGAACAGAGCTGTTCATCACCAAACACACACACACACACGCACATACACTCCACTCACTCAGGACCAGTCACAGAGCTGCACTTTGCTGTGGCATTGACTCCACACAAGGGCCTACATTTCAAAAGTGTCTAAAAGAGAAGTTATTTATTCAGGATATATATATTTTTTTTTTAAATGCAGCTCTAACAAAGGTAATTCTAAATCCTTCCTTACTGACATTTGAGTTGAGAGGAAATTGTGCATGAGCCACAATCTCACAACATTCAGCAGTTTGGTTAAGGCTACATCCAGGCTACTCCTTTTCCATCTTAAAACACGTCAATTCTGCTACAGATACACTTCTCTTAATTACCCCGTCGTTTCAGTGCCCCAAAAATGGAGAAATAAAAACACTGCAAACTAAGGGTTGCATTTTAGTATAAATGGGCAAAAACTTAACTATCAGCTAAAAAAGAAAAGCATACTGTCAGTTTTAGTTTCATCTAGTCATCAGTCATTTTTATTACCTTTTACTTGATTGTTTGTTCATTCTCATTAGTATAGTATAATACTTTCTGAAGCAAACAACTGCAGAGGCTGACTTCCTGTTTACACTGGCATACGCATGCCCAGTGAACCTGGATGGATGCAGATTTCTTCTTTAAATAAAAACACAACAGTATGGATGTAGCCTTAGCCCATATTCACTGTGGATACATGTGCAGCACATTATGGCTGCAGCAAGTCTCTCATTTCATTTAGCCACACATTTACAAGATTTCACAACACCCTTGGTTTGAAGTGAGCAATGTGGCTCTTTTTGGGAGTAGACCTCTCACCTATTTTTTGTAAAGGAAGCTGCGTTCATGTCACAACAAGAACACAGTGAAAATATTTTTTCTTCAGTTTCAGCATCTATATTTGTCGCATATGTCACAAATACAGCATGTCCTGTTCTTATTTCATAGTACAGCAAAAGCACTCTAGTATTTCATTCCCCTGATTTGCTTTATTGTGAAATATTTGCAGCACCAATGGATGTGCAGCCTCTTATGAAGAGTCCTGGTATTTACTTAAGGAGTATTTAGAGTATTTAAAGGTTGTTTTATGATATATTTTTTTTTCAAAGGCATATAACATAGCAGGTGCTCCACAGCAGCTCTGTGGCAGGTGAGCAGGAGAAACGCGACTGACAAATGCAGAACAGACTCGCTCGAGAAGTAGCAAATCGGCATCGCTGCGGCCACACGATGCACACGCATCCACTGCGAAACCAGCCTTAATTTCCTGTTGTTTATCTCGGCCGTCTATAATTCTCTCTATGTGTTAACTGTGCACAACACCAAAGACGGACATGCACTGGAATCCACCGCCTACCCACACCTTCTGCAGATACACCCGCTGCTTGCACGTGGGCTCCATCGCCCTGGAGCTAATTACCTAATCAGCACACCGTGTCCTATTATGCCTTAATCTTTCTCTATTCTTACTTTTTTTTTTTTTTTTTTAACTATCACATGCTCAGTCATTCTTCTTCCTCAATGCACTAAAGTTTACCCCTGCTGTATGTTTCTTCTCTTAAGTGCCTGAAGATCTTAGACCCTCCTGCCCCTGCTTCCACTTTTCCTGGTAATCATGAGGTTGTTGAGGGAAAAACATTCCATATTATTGTATATCAATATTGTTTTGTTTTTAAAAAAAAAAAGATTACTGAATTGTGTTTGTATTGTTGAAAAAACAAGGGATCACTGTGATATGTCTAGAATAGGAATTTTAGCACTGCTGCTGTTTATAGTGGACCTGCCTTCTGTTGACAATCTATGACTTTTACTTCGCTACAGTGCCTCCTGTAGTGTGTATATTCTGTTTAGTAACAGCACATACAGTACAACATATAAGTGCTCATGTGGACTTCTAAGGCATATTTTTGTGTATTGTGTGTTAGATACTGTATCTTTGTGAATATGCTTGATTTTGTGCCTTATTGCCATTTTCTCCCTCAGGTTTGCATACGTTTGTTTTGCTGCACAGATCCTGTACGCTATGCAAATTAGTTATACAAATTATTAACGGCTATTCTTTTATAAAGAGGAAATGCAAAGTTTAGCATTTTTGGCTTCAGTTGATCTTATTTAGCCTCACAAATCCTTGAAAGTTTAACTTCACATGAAAACGACATGTGAGATGTCAGCTGTGTTCTGTGAGGCTAAACTTTGGTAGAGAATGTTTAGAATTGTGCCTTTTTTTCCAAAGGAAATTCCCCTATGCAAAACTGTTTTCAATCCATTCCTTAGTAAAGCTTTTATTTTGAAATCCCTCTCACTTTGCTTTATCTGGAGGTGCCTTCATATTTTAAGTTTTACTGAAATGAGTTTGTGAACTTGAAGAGGGAGAGGTGGAGTTTCTGTTGTTTTTCTTTTCTTTTCGTGTTTGCTTTCATGCAATCCTGAGGTGTTGAATAAGATAATGATCTATTATATGAAATAAACCTAATTCCATCACTCTCTGTGGAATTTATTCATTCAACCACCATTCTCCCAGCATCAGAGTACTTATACCTCTTCATAAGATTTTAGTGTCAGTTTCTTGCTATTTTTCGATTCCATTGCAATGCATGTCAGAAATAGTTTGTTTGACAACTGTAGTCAGGTGTGACCCTGCATATTGAGATTTGTTCTGTAATGGGGGAAATGTTTTGCAATTGTAAAGGTGTGGAGCATAAGGAGAAAAAATTAAGGCAATATAAAATTGAGGATACTCTAAAGAGTAATTTCAATAACCATTATTATATTATTTTTGTTATTATAGGCTTAATCGACATTGTGGGAACTAATTTGACAAGGATTCAAATGTAACATACATTCATTTTTATTTACTTTTTAATAATTTCAACATATTAACAGTTCTTACAGAGGAATCTAATAAGAGACTTTTTTGCTGACAACTGAAAGAGTGATAATAATGAAAGAAGTCAAGTATTTTCAATCATTCATTCTCTACCGCTGTATCCTCCACATGATGGTCATGGGGGGTGCTGGTGCCAATCCCAGCTGACAGGGCAATGGTTTGAAAAGAAAAATTCAGCAATTGGAATGCAACAGGAGAAAATACCAGGGGCAAGAAGAACTGCAACTGGTTTATTCCTCTTTTGTTTGAAAGTGCCCCAATCACCTTCTTTTCAGAAGTGCTGTACTTTCACTGTTTTCTTTTTTTGACAGTAATTTGATCCCAATAGAACAAGTGGTCACATTTCTGTTTTTGAATAAGATCAAAGAGCAGTTCAAGCATCTCGGGCATCGCGTGAATGAAACATTGCCTTGTGTTTCCTCTCTCCATTGGCACGACTGTCTTTAGGCAGGTGGAAGTCACTAGTTAGGGCCCGAGCACAAACGCCAGAGGCTGTAACGGCATTTGGCACATTGGCTCAAGAGTCAGGTGTGGCGAAAATGCAATATTGTCATAGTAACCCCAAGGCAAAACATGGATTGAGCGAACCAAAATTAAGTTGTACCAAATTTCTCCAAACTTGGTGGGAACTTGTTATAGCCTAAGACGAACAAAAAAGTAAATTGGGACCATGGCCTCAACTCAACAGGAAGTCGGCCATGTTGAATTTGGTCCATCTAGGAGATTTGCATGTTCTGTAAATGAGCAAACTAGTTTGAGCGTGATTATCGTAGGACATATGAATTAACAGAGAGAAAAATGTCACAGGCTTGAGATTTGTTTGGTATATATCAAAAAATACAAAGGCACAACACTTTAATTCAAAAGCCTTGTCATTGCAGATGATACAGGTAAGGTTCTAAAGTTGCAGAGGGTCTATCATCAGATCCTTCCCCCAGAGCCTTCCTCCTAATCCTCTTTCTCTTTTTCCCGTAATTGTCTCTGGTTGACCACTCAGGGAACTGCTGCTCATGGAAACGCTTCATTTCCTCAGCTGCATCAAAGTATCTGTCTTTTTCCAACTGTGACATTGACCTCCACCAAAGTCCAAGCTCAGTGTTGATCTCCGCATTGTTTGTGATTCTCAGCTCGGCAACAACTTTTGGCCTTTGCTCCTTTAAGAAGAGCATGAAGGCATTTGGTGGCTTTTTAATGTAAGGCTGCTTATTGGCCTGCTGCCTTTGACGTTTCTTTCTGGGGCGTTTCAGCGGAGGAGCCGCAGAGAAGACAGTGGGGAAGGCCAGTGGTGGAAGGCCATACACCACCTCTTCATTCACCACTCCCACTGGAACCATGTTCTCCCATATGTTGTCAGGCATCGAAACCGTTTGCACATTCAGAGGACAAACCTGAGGCTCAAGCGTGACAGAGGGTGGAGAAGACACAGGGTGGAGGAAACTACATGGCACAGGTAGGGCAGTGGGAGGAGGAGGTGTGGGGTGGGGATAACTCCATGGCTCAGGTAGGACAGTGGGAGGAGGAGGTGTGGGGTGGGGATAACTCCATGGCTCAGGTAAGACAGTTGTAGGAGGAGGTGGGGGCTGGGGATAGTTCCATGGCTCAGGTAGGACAGTGGTAGGAGGAGGTGTGGGGTGGGGATAACGCCATGGTTTAGGTAGGACAGTGGGAGGCGGAGGTGTGGGCTGGGGATAACTCCATGGCTCAGGTAGGACAGTGGGAGGCGGAGGTGTGGGCTGGGGATAATTCCATGGCTCAGGTAGGACAGTGGGAGGAGGAGGTGTGGGGCAGGGATAACTCCATGGCTCAGGTAGGACAGTGGGTGGAAAAAGGGAAGGCAGAGGGTGCGGTTCAAACCACGCACTATTGGGAGGGGAAAATGAGGCTGGAGGCTGGAAATAATACCAATGCTCCGGCAAAGTGAGGGGAGGTGAAGGCTGAGGGTTGAATGTGTCTTCCAGCAAGGCCTCCACAAACGTCTGGAGATCGTCCGGCTTGTCACTCCTCTCTATGCCATTTATGGTTGACTCAAGCTCCCCAATGAGGTCCATCGTTGTGATTAAGTGATTATGATTAATTGTTTTTACTAACTGTTGCTCTTCTCTTTCCTTTGCCTTTCTTTGTTATCCTTCGTGTGCTATATCCTCTATGTCCTAAAATACCAATACTATTGAACCTATATTTCAGTAACAGATATTAAGCATTCTAACGCATATGCATATGCATGTCACATGCTCAGTACTAATCGAGATAATCACAATAATTGTCATAATCATGATCGTAATATCTTAAGTCCTGAAGTCCTTTTAAGTCCTTTTAAGTGATGATGCACTTTTATCTTGATGTGATGTCATCCAAATGGCTGAGACAGATTTTCTTTACAGAAGCAAAGATTTGGAAGGACCTCAAGGGCAGTATTACACGTCTCTGTGTACAGCCTGTTAATATTAAAAAATGGAAAATATTAAAAGAGGAAACAAGTGTGCTTATTATAATGTCACAGAACAACCTAATGTTTAGTGAGGATTCAACCATAAAAATGTGGTGTCCCGGGATGCGACCAGGAACCCCAAGCTGTGGAGGGCGTCCAGGCAGCCCTGAGGGGTTGAAAAGATAATGCTCAATTATATTAAATAAACTTAATTCTATCATCGTCTGTGAAAAATGAATGTGTTTATTCAGCCACATTTGGTGTAAACAGAAGAAGACACAAGGGATAGGACAAGATGGAGGCAGATGAGCGCTGTGGCGACCCGTAAAGGCAGAAGCTGAAAGAAGTTAGTTTATTAGCATCAGAATACTTTTCAGAGTGCTCTTCTTAAGATTTTAGTGACGACCTGACGTGGCTGTGTATGGTTCTTCCACATGCTACTGAGGCCCCTGTTTGTTAAATTAATAAACTGTTACATTGCCAATATCAATAGCAGAACATTGGCAGAGAAGATTTGGAAAGTTTTTTGTGGTAATTCTGCTGCTCATCACAGAAATGGCCATTTAAAAGGGAAATAAATAGGCTCTCCAATGATTTTTGGAATAATAAATGAATATGTTTATTAATATGCATGTCCCTTTATATATACTTTAGGAATCACACAAAGATCAAAGGGCATCATAACTTAAAAGGACAAAGCTTGGTGTCCATAATGATATGCTGTCGCTGACTCCTCCAGGCCGGTAGGCAGCGCTGTTGCAGTCGGCTTACTCAGTGTGACGCAGTCGGATGTTGACAGGGCCGCTGTTCAAGTAGGTCCAGCTGCAGACCCGCAGACCACTCAACGAAACGCCCCTTTACTCAACGAAACGCCCCTTCACTCAACGAAACGCCCCTTTACTCAACGAAACGCCCCTTCACACTACACGACACTCTGATTGGCTCTCAAGAGACTGCGTCTGAAACGTGATGACGTTTACTATCGTGATGACGTTTACTAACGTGATAACGTCTTCTTTTATTGAAACTTTATTTACACACGCGTATTTCACAGACACTTGGTGACAAGAGACTTTTATCCCGGTGTGCGACAGGAATAGAGAAGAATAAATACTCGTGTTGACTTTTATGAACACAGAAATGTACTTTCTGTGAAATTTGTGAATAATTAATGTCACTTTGTAAAGTATGAAATGTTATAGCCAAACTGCTAAAATATATAAATGCCGATTGGAAAAGTTCTTTGAACATCACGTTTACACAATATAGTATCACGTTTTTGTGATATAATTATCACGTTTATACAATATAATATCACGTTGATGTGATATAATTATCACGTTTATACAATATAATTATCACGTTTATACAATATAATATCACGTTTATACAATGTTTATACAATATAATATCACGTTTATACAATATAATATCACGTTTATACAATATAATATCACAAATTCCACTTTGAACACACACTTTGAATAATTTCATTTGTTTTTGCAAACTTCCAACATCATGGCAACCTGTATGTTACAAAAAGGTGTGTTTAATATAGGCCTACATTTATTGAATGTCTTATTAGTCTGTAGTTTGACATGTTGTTCAACTGGACAGAACAACAATTAGAACTAATAAAAGTCTACTTGATCTGGTTTTTAACCTGAAAGAAACCCTCCTAAAATTCTGTGCTGGTGTGGTCCAGGTGGTGGCAGACAGAAGTTAAGTAGACAAGATCTGCTGAGTATGTCATTAAGGAGATGTTACCTATTTCCAGGAAGATATGTGAAACATTGGTATCTGAATCAAACCCAGCCAGTTGGACATCAGTAGGTCTTTTGATGAAAGTAAAACAAATGCACTGAAACCCTTGATTCTGCACAGAAAGTTGTATAACTTTCAAATCCATGTAATGAATACAAGTGATGAATGATATATTTTCTTTATTTTATACACAACAGACTATCCAGCAGACACATTCACTACCCAGGGATTACAGGCGCCTGAGGAATTCCTTAGACTCCAAGGCTTTCTTGTAATTGCTCAGGAAGATATCCAGGTTCTGCCTCGCTTTTGAGGAAATGTGGCTCTGAAGCTGTTCCCCAAGCTGGGTTATCTCGCTGACAAGACAAAATGATATAGCAAAATAATTAAGTCGTTAAAGACACTCAAATACATAATAAGATATAAACTGAAAACCTAAACTATCCGGCTTACCTTGAGTCAAACTCTGTGCCACGCATGTACATCTCCTTGGCTTTGTCCAGGGAGATGGAGTGAACAGCTCCGAGGGCGTATACTGTTGCCTGTGGCATGAAGATGAAGATTTAAGATGGTGTTAGACAGTGACCATGTGTTAAAAGGAGACAGACATATGCAGTCACATAAAACATGTAGTCTACAAATCAGTGTCAGTGTCTGAGATCTCACCTCTGGCAAAAGTACATCCATTACGAATGTCTCAGTACGTTCGAGTACTTCAGACAAGAAGTGCATGACTTTGTCCACTTGTTCATCATCTTCAAAAAGAAGGATGACCCTGTCCTGTTTCTTGGCCCAAGGAGACACCGTGTTGCCTGTGATGATGTTCTATAAAAATTGTATAGGATTTTAGTTTGGGTATTCATATACAAATACACAAACACCACACTAAATGCCATTGTCACTCACTTTAAGTGTTGCAGCATGCCCTGATCCTCTGTGATTACACTGGTTAACAGACAACATGCCTCGCGTCGCTTCTGTTGGGCTTGTTGGGCCCTTTCCTAAAATTAAATTACACATAATATGCAACACTGAATACATGTGATTAAGAACTTTGAATAAGACATTTTCTTTCCCTGATTATTTGCACTTCCTCTGATAAGAGGTGTCATCCTGGCTGGCAACTTGTTTGGCCACAGTAACATCACTGCCCTAAATGGATATACAGATAAGCCTGAGAGGCAAATTGTTACATTACTTCTGAGAACAATCATTATTATTAGGGGCATCTATAAAAATGCAGGAATCTTGAAACTTTTTCTCAATATCTAAATTCTCAACAAGAGTGAAAATAAAATACACATTGACTTAAGATTCTACACACATGAAGTACAGTACACATAGATGAAATGGCTCCAGCATTAGTTTACTTTACTTTACTTATTTTGAGTTTCTGATACTCAAATGGACGAGTTGAATAGTTTGATGGTCACAGTTATCCATGGTCAGGACAAACAGAAATAACATCACATTTCATAATACATAAGGCTCATGGGGAAATTAAAGCCTTTCAGCGTTGAAATGAAAAAATATTTGATAATTTAGGACTTACCACCGTACTCCACCATTGACCTTTGGTGTCCCTGCAGATGGGACACAAGCTTTGCATAGCTCCCCTTTTTTGTGCAGATCGGACACTGATAAGTGTCCGAGTCGCATCTCCTCAGCTCAGGGTCTGCTCCTTCACTGAACGTAGTGTTGCTCTATAAGAGAAAATGTAAATTAAAATTGTATTTTGTATTTTTAACATGGAAACATTTTTAATCCAGAATCAAGATGTAATGAACTGGACTGCATTTGCCTTTAAGACTTTCCCTGTCCTAAAATATAAGCAGGCTAACTGAAATAAATCAAATCAAATGACACTGTTGACTGTGATTCAACAGAACTTCTAATTTCTAAACATGAAAAATATTATTCATCATCAAATCTTTTATCTTAACAATTGTAGAACTGAGGTCACACGTTTTCAAATGAGCAAAGCTGTGTGCAACTTGTCAGTCATTTAAAGATTAAAAAACAGATAAATACTAATATATAGAGATCATATAGTTCATCTTATACGTTTCTTGGTTGAAAATGAGACAATGTTATATTGTCAATGTTATAACCTGTACATATAAATAAAAGAAAAAAAGGAAAAAAAAGAAAAAAAGGGAGAAAATCGCTGCGTCTTGCTTGCTGTTACAATCGCTATCGTTACAGCATGCAGACATAACTGGTTAATAAACCGCACTTAATTGATATAATGGATACAAATAATGACTATTCATCCAGTGTTCAATATCTAAATGTGTTTTTTATCTATTCTTACCTTTTCCTCCGTTATTTTCCCGTGTTTTAACCGTGTTACTTTTTCGGGTTCTCTCTTCATACTCGGTCAACGTAAACTTCATCACGTTTCAGACGCAGTCTCTTGAGAGCCAATCAGAGTGTCGGGTAGTGTGAGGGGGTGTTTCGTTGAGTGTGAGGAGGCGTTTCGTTGAGTAAAGGGGCGTTTCGTTGAGTGAAGGGGCGTTTCGTTGAGTAAAGGGGCGTTTCGTTGAGTGGTCTGCGGGTCTGCAGCTAGACCCTTCTCCCGCTGTTGCTCCTCTCTAGCTATCACGTTTCCGCTTGTCTTCTTTTCTAGAACTTTCTCGTGACGGCCAACATCCACACAAACCTCATGGCAACTGAACGGCAAGTGAAACGAAAGTGAAGTAGTTTTAATATTTTGAATCCGTACATTTGTTTCTATTGTGGTACTTAATGGCTGCTCTCTTCTTTGGCTTTAGCAGTTTTCCGGATAGCTTCATTGACGAAGATCCTCAGAAAGCTCTGGAGGTAAACACAGCAACAACTACCACAAGTTATCTTAGCACATGTGTGTGGACTCTTTGTGGTTGTCGCATTAATCCAAACCTCGTTTAATGAGTTGTTTTATTATGAAGGGAGTTGGTTTTGTTGTTTGTGGTGTATCACTGGAGGTAGCACTTGTTTTGGAAATGTGTCTTGCCAGCAAAGTTAGCCACCGTTTCGTGCTAGCGTGAGTTAGGATATGATTAGCAAGATATCTTAATGTCAGTCACATTTTAAACAAAGCTTTGCTTTTGCTTGTTCCTAACTAAAGTGAAAAGACAGCGTTTCTATGACACAATTAGTTACCACATTAGCAGTCGATTTTTACCAGGTACAATGTCATATGGAAATGAGCAGTTACGCCGTTTACTGACTGTATGTAAAGTTATGATTTTGATATGGGTCTCATTTAAAGTTAATTTACTAGAAATATGTGGTGTTCATATAGGTAGTATGTTTGCAGTTAATTGTTTAATATATTAATTTTTATTGATCATGTTTATTCACTTAGTGCATACATAGTCACAAGGTGAATGTATACATGTGAGTTACAATACTCGAAAATGAGTTTAGATCCTCCCTGCCTGTTATTGGTTAGTTTTAGCTGAAGACACACTACACCTTTCACAACTTTCACATTCACTACAGATTGTGCAAAGACTTGGAGTTCAATCTTATAGTGTGTCCCCAAGTTTAGTGGCATGTGACAGGGAGGAAATTATGATTGAGAATGAAGTAAAGAAGGTTGTTCAAAAGTTAAGCTGTCTTTGTCTAGCTGTTGCTTTTATTCAGAAGAGATCCACACCACCAACCCTCACGTTACACTTGTAACACTTGTCTTCTTGCTCGGCTTCTCCCTTGCAACAATATATCTAAAACCATGCTTTCTTTTGAATGACTCATTACACATTACTAATGACAACTACTACACTACACTGACAGGATTTCTTGAATAATACTTAACATTATTTTTCCCCTACTTATTCTGAATCAAAGCCACACTGTAGTTCACTGTTTCTCTTTTCTTATAGGCACTTAATGAAGCTTTGCAACCAGACACAGACAATGCTGAGTGGTTTTGCCAGCGTGCTTATGCCCACATCCTTCTGAAAAACTACGTTTGTAAGTTGACATAGAACTTATAAGTTTATTTCTTTTCTTGATTTCTAAGAATGTGAGTAAAGTTGTGTAGTTTTTTTTGTTTTTTTCTTTTTTTTAAAGCGCCTGAAAGTGTCCCTTAGTTACTTTTTAAATAGTCTAAATCAGTTTTTGTCTTTAACCCTTTTCTTTTCTTTTTTTTAAGTCTTTTTGTATTTAGCACTTAAGCACTTTCTGTGAAGCACTTTGGTTGCAGCTCAGCTGTTTGTGTGCTATATAAATAAAATTTGACTTGACTTGACTTGACTAGTGTCTTCATATAGTTCATATACAGTTTATTAACCTTAAATGTCTAGATTCCAGTTCTGAATAATGTTCAAATTAGTTCTGTAATCCATTGTTAGTTTGTATCCACTAGCGTTGCTTCATCATGGAAACCGATCACTTGCATGGATCATGACAACATCATAACACTTCAAAACATCATTATCATTATCCAAAACTTGCCAAAGTCACTGGATTGGATGTCAGAACAAGCTAAAAGTAAAACCTCCGCTGGGTCAGAAGTCCTAAATATGAGGTAAATTCACCACTAGATACAGTCATTATACTAAAAAGAGAGATGTCCTCCACTTTCATTTTACAAAGTCGTGAGTTTGAGCTGCAAATGTCTTGTCACTCAACTGGACTATTATGTTTTATGGCTAGTTAAGGCTAGGTGGTAAATGCATTAGCACAGGTGTCTTAACAGCCAAATTGTTTAAAATAGGATATATGGGTAGTAGAATATATTTGAGTGGAGCGGGCCATGCAAAAGTGGTATTGAGACACCCCTATTACAAAGCTTAGAGGAATATACAGTATATATACTGCATTAATAAAGTGTTTTCTTCTCTTAACAGGTGCGGTTGATGATGCCACAAAAGCACAACAGCTAAAACCCGGCCTTCCACTTGCTTTCATGCGAACAGGGTATGTATTTCAATGTTTTAGTGAAAGTGGAGGCCAATTCTGTATACTATATATAAGTGGTGTCTACTTTTCCTGTTAAGTAATTTTTATATTAATATTATTTAGATTAATGTTATCTCGCAAACTGAAAGGAATTATTTAATGTTTTACTTTTAAATTGTTACACTTTACATTACAATTGTTACACCTGTCTCCAAGCTGAATAAAGGAGGGAAGATCACACATGAGCCTTAACTAAAATGTATTTTATTTTAAGAAATGTAAAGATAATCAAAAGTATCAAAATACCACAGGCATGTGTCATGATGATGTGATGGAAATGTTTGATACAAAATGAATGTGAAAATAATTCACTTTTATATAAAATTGTCTGGGGCAAGTGTGTGTAGCATGTTTTTCTGTCCCACTTGCAGAATAGCAGAGTACTATCTGAACCACTATAAATCAGCACATACAGCCTTCTCTCAGGGACACCAACTGGATGGTAAGTACAGCCTGTTGTGGCTTTGAGCACAAACTCTTTCAATTCATTAACAACCTCCGTTTCCAGCAGTAGCACATGTTCATGATTCACACAGCATGTGTCCTTTGGCTTTAGCAGTAAAATACATATTGATTTGTTAACAATGAAACTTTATTTATTGCTAATACAATGGCTTTACAATTCTCTTTGTGGCAGGTACATTTTTGTGTGTATTACTGGAGGTCTTACACATTTTAATGAACAATTAAAACACTGCTAAATCGGTGCATACTATGCTGAATGTTAAGTGCTTGTAACATGGCATACCTCAATTCAGTGGTAACATAACTGGGTCATAATGTACAGTATACCGACTAGAACACAGGTGACTTTGTTGTGTTATAAGTTAAATTTTTGTTTCAGTGTCGATTTTGTTATATTCTCTTCAAATGGAGCTGCAGTAAATCTTCAGAATTAGGACCGAGTTAGGGCAAACTGCCACTTTTGTTTTTGATATCTGTTAGACAATTTTAACTTAATGTTCTCTGTGAACTGTAGCAAAAGTCAATTGAATTACTTGTCTCAACTTTGCAAACCTAATATGCCAATTTTGTAGGCAGAGTATTTTTTTTTAATTCTATAAGATTTCTACAACATTTTTCAGTTCTTTCCTTGTGTATTTAAGTGTTTTTCTCACATGTGATATAATGTTATTTATACACATGAATAAAACATATCTAATGCTAACAAGCAAACTGTTAATGAGAAACATTACAGATGCCAACTGCTGTAAAATATCCAGAACAAATCAACATGCAGGCAGTGGACTGTGTTGTGCAATCAAATTAATGTTGAGGAAGAAAAGAAGAGGGCAAACAAAAGAATGCAGTCATGCGACATTAAAGATGCCTGCTTGTTTAACTTTTCCCACAAAGTTGTGAACCATCCATTTCCTTCCAAATATGCTTTTGAAAAATTGAATTAAATTGGAAACTCCTGCTTTCTGAGCCATTTTATGACTTGATTAGCTCTTCACCAATGCTCTTAAATGTTTTCACTGTGTTCTCTAGCAGCACACATTTCACTATTTTTATTAATTTTTTTTAATTTTCACAGTTTCTGACACAACATTTGAGATTTGGATCAAGCGGTGTGAGGAGAAGATGGGTGGTAAGTTAAACATCTATGTCAAGTTTTATAAGACCCATAAAAACCATGATGGGGCATTGACCCACAATACTTTATTTTATTTATTTATCTTTTTGGATGTTTCATATTAGTCCCGATGGTGGTTTTGCTGAAAAATATTTTAGACTTTGAAGTCCACTTTCCAAGTTGCACAGTAACCTCAATTTTCATTTTAGTTCCCCATTAGTAAAACATTGAGCTAAGCAGCAGTCTTTTATCATACATGTATACAAACACACATCCATGAACCTTGATGCAGTTTGTGCACACATTGGTAGGGTGTTGAGACAGAGCTGTCTCGTCCAATAAAAGATGAATGCTATGCCTAGATGGGGTGTTTCTGTTTGCTGTCTGGGCGCCCTGGATCATCTCAAGTAAACAAGAGCATGAGTTTTGACAAACACACTTCACACCCGCATGCACATGTACTCCTAGGAGCTTTATGATTCTTCAGAGTCAGCTTCACTGATGTTTAAAAGCCCCGGGTGTGACCCAACCCCTTCATGAGCCAGCTCAAAGTCAGCACACACTCATGGCTGTACATTCTCTGCTCTCTCTCTCTCTGTGTGTAATGAAGTCGGTGAATAATACATGATAGCATGCTGGAAAACAGTGATCAGGCTTGCTTGGCCTCACAGGGCTTATAATGTGCGTGGATGGACAAGTAAACAATCTGGTGATAATCTGTTGTTGTCTGGACAATTTTGGCTTAAAACCATTGTGACAGGCTATTTTACAGTTAAGACTTGGTATCAGCATTTAGTTGAGCTGTTAAAGGTAAGGAGAAGGGAATGTGTTATGGCCATGAATGTCCTCACAACTATAGAAAGATGTGTTAGCATGGAAGCTAGAGATGTACCGAAAATTCGGTGACCGAAGCATATCGGCCCAAAATGGCCAAAAAAGGCATTTTCGGTTTTCTGTCCAAAGACCTTTTTCACCTAAACAAAACGACCGAAAAACACGATGTTGTGATGACGCACGCAAAGATGACGTACACGGTGGAACAGCACCTATTAAATGCTGGAAAGTCTCTTTTTGCGCAAAAGCGAAATTTGGCTGTAACAGCACAGAGAAGTATGTGCGGGTGGTGCAGGGCATGTCTAAGTACAGTGAGACAGTGGTGAGGTGTGCTGTTGGAGTGACAGATGGGTTCAAGGTGAAGGTGGGATTACATCAAAGATGATCAGCTCTGAGCCCCTTCTTTGCAAATTGTGGTGGACAGGTTGACGGATGAGGTCAGGCAGGAGTCTCTGTGCACGATGATGTTTGCAGATGATATTGTAATCTGTAGTGAGAGTAGGGGACAGGTGGAAGAGAGCCTGGTGGGGTGGGGGTAGGCACTGGCAAGAAGAGGAATATGGTTAGTAGGAGCAAGACTGAATACCTGGAGTAAACCATCCAAAGCAATGCACAGTGCGGGGAGGGTGAAGTGGGTGGAGACGAGTGTCAGGGGTGATGTGTGACAGAAGGATAACAGCAAAAGTGAAAGAGAAGGTCTACAAGACAGCAGTGAGTCCTGCTTTGATGTATAGCTTGGACACAGTGGCTCTGTCTGAAAGATAGGAGTCAGAGCTGAAGGTGCGGATTTTCGTTGGGAGTGAACAGGATGGACAGGATTAGAAATAAGCGTATCTGAGGGACAACTCAGGTTGAATAGTTTGGAAATAAAATAAGAGAGGCGAGGTTGAGATGGTCACGTGCAGAGAAGGGAAAGTGATTATGTTGGACAAAGAATATTGAAGATGGAGCTACCAGGCAGGAGAGAAAAAGGCTACAGAGAAGGTTCATGAATGTTGCGTTAATTTAAAATAGACAGAGGATGAGGCGGTATGGGGGCAGATGATCAGCTGTGGCGATCCCTTATGGGAGAAGCCGATAGAGGATGGGCAGGTATTGAATTCATACATTCAGTTTTTGTTCACTCTCTTTTTCCCCTCTAGATCAGACACAAGACAACAGCGTCAACAAGGTGAGTTTCTTTGTCTGGCCACTGGGGGGCAATATTGCTCTCAGCATCAGCCTTGTGTATGCTTCTGCTTCAAAGAAGGAAGCCTTACTTAGCTTCTTTTGTTATGTTTTTACTAACCATTTTTCCATTCCTCTCACTTTACCTTCCTCTCAAATTGTCATCCCATCTTGATGTTGAATGACCCAGCAGACACCAGCCGTTCCAGCTGTCAAGTAAGTGTCTATAGTAAACATAAATATGTCTTATTTAAGCATCAGGTTTTTGTGTGTATGTTTATGTTGACAGCTACATATTTAACAAAGCACCAGTGCATCAAAACAGCCTCATTAGGTGTGAACATGTAAGAACATTGTGAATAGACAATACCTCTCAACAGTGGTTATTAGATTTTCTCTGGTTGTATGAAGTTGGCATCCATAATGTTTGAAATTATTGTAATAATACTTCATATTATATATTAATATTAATGCACTTTAATAGTATTGAGTAAATTATAATAATAAAATCCAAATGTCTTTGAATCAGTAGCACCAGGACAAGATTTTTCTTCACTAGAGAGCTGTAGTCCACTTGCTACTGATTTGTGGGCATATACTTGGATGAATGACGATCTAAAAAGACATCATTAAGGAATGTTTTTCATATATACAGTATGTGTATATATTTTTTTTTTTTTTCTTTTTCTTTTTTTTTTTTCTGTTCACTTCTGATTGTGTGTGTGTGTGTGTGTCTTTCTCCCAGACATGACTGGTATCAAACTGAATCTCAAGTCATTGTCACAGTGATGGCCAAAAATGTACCCAAGGATGGTGTGTGTGTCAACTTCATGGAAAAAGAGGTACAAAAACACACTTGAAAACAGTATTCAAGTGGAGAGTTATTGTGCTTCCACTCTTTCAGTATGTGTGTGTGTGTGTATGAGTGTGAGGGAGAGAGTGAGAGAGATGGGTTAGCTCTTGGGTGTTTCCTCAGGAGGGCCTATTAGATAGGTCTCATACACACACATACAGAACATACACACTCCCCATGGACCCAAATCTGCCTCCAGTGGTGCCTTGTTAACATTGCCCCCAAAGTACAGATCTTAGAACAATTTACCCTCCCCAGCTTTTCCAACCTCCTAATTGTCTGTAGATAAAAGACAGCTGATCTAGGATCAGCCATAGAGCCCTCCAGGGACAACCCTTCTTTCTTTTTCTCTTTTCCTTTCCGTCTTTCCATTTTCTTCGCCTCTCTCTGAGGGGTAGCTGCAGGGCACCTCAGGGAAAAGCTTTGTCTCTCCTAATAGAATAACAAACGGAGTTTACCCCATTTCAGAAGAAATAGTTTGCTCGCTCTGATTCACCCAGTCACTCGTTAAGCTGCTGCTGTGCTGCAAAGTACATATAAGTTCATATATTTTTCACAAGGTCAGTATATACAAAAGAAACTAAAGATGAAAGGCAGTGGTTCTACATATTTTTCTTGGTGACTGAGTATGCAGCAGCTGTATATTTAGAGACGGTGCAGAAATTCAACTGAAATTAATATTAAGGCTTTGCCAAAAAAGCTGCTTCAGGTGACTTTCCAATCTTTTGAACTTGATGAACTCATTCTTGCATTAATTTAGTCCAAGGGCCCATTCAGACCTGGTATTAAGATCCTTCCTCAGTTTTGAGATCATGTGTGGTCATCTTTAAGTATAACACCATTCATACCTGGTATTAAAATGTGTCCTCGATGGATCACCTGTGACCACATAATCGGATCTAGCTTCCCAGCCCTTTATTGAAGTACACACTGGTATAAACCGACTGTTTGCAAGAATGAAATGACATGTGAGCACGAGTGACAAAGAGAGGAAAATGGATAATAGAGACTTGAAACGTTCAAAGTGCTACTTGTTTGAAACATGAAATGTGTTTTAACCATTAGAATAAAAAAAATATTACAGCAATCAGTGTTAATATTGTGGTGATCAGATCTGAGGACGCACTCAGATTAGGACAGATTAGGAGCGCTTGGCTTAAATTTACAGTCATCTACCTGTGATTTGATCACTCAGGATGGCTGTTGGTGATATATACAGTAGCAAACAGTGAAGATCACCTAAATATGTCAGTGCACTAATGCCCTGCACAACATACAGTGTGTGTTTACATTAGGACAGTGAGTACCAAGTGATGGTGTGAGGGTTTGGTCCATGTCCAAGCCCATGTCACTTTAAACAACACCCACCTCCCTCACACACACCCAGTCACAGTGAGTGACAGGCTGTTAGAACCCCCACCACCCCAATTCACCACACTGCTGCCGCCACTGATCACTGCGGCTGAAGGGGACAGGGCAAGAATATGGCTGGCTGTCACTCAACAATCACGTCAGATGATTATTCTCACAGACATGCTGATACCTGCATCCCCTCCTCCCTCAATTGTCTGTTTTCAATTTTCAATTTATGGACTTGGAGAAGTTGAATTTATGGAATGTAGTGAAGGATAATGACTAATAACTGGTGTCTTTGGTGTCCTTAGCTTAGTGCCAGTATTCAGATATCATCAGGTGAGAACTACAGCCTTCACCTGCACCTGCTGCACCCCATCATTCCGGAACAGAGCAGCTTCAGGATCCTCACCACCAAGGTACCACACCCATCTCATTCAGACATCTTTATCAGAGCTCCACAGTTTAATGTGCCTTAGACATGTAAATATCAGTGGGGCCTCTACATTTTCAGTTTTTTTTGTTTGTTTTTTGTTGTTGTTGTTTTTTAAATCAGCCGCTAGTATAGGCTGTGAATCTCTGTTATTTTCTGTTCTTGGTTGGAGTAGCTGTAATTAAAGCAATTTCCTCCCCAGGATCAATAACTCTTATTCTGATTTTAGATTAAGGAATTACCCCTGGTTCACAAGTTAAAGTTCAAAAGTTCCACACTGCAGCTTTAATGGATGTTAATGGTTTGAAAAAGCATTGCAATGCATGTTCTCTGATGTTGGGGCATACGGGGGGGTGGAAATGCTGGACACTGTCCTCTCAACGGTCATGATAGCTATGAGTGTGTTAGTAGGTGACATGGGCAGCAGCATCTTCATGAACACATACAAGGTTTTGGTGATTTGGGTGTGAAACCATATAATGTTCCTGACGGGAGAAAATCAGAACTCCTGATACATCCACCAGGCCTGTCACTGAACAACATAAAAGCGAAAATCCACTCTCGCTGTCTGAAGACCAGCTCCTGTTGGCTCAGTTCATCTGAGCAGCTAATGGGAGATCTACACATATGCGCAAATCCTCACTCCTATACACACACACACACACACACACTTTTATTAGGGCTATAGTTGCTTAAGTTCCTCAGCACTGTTTTAAATGATTATGTGCCTAATTAGTAGGTAGGGCAGTTTTTACTAAAGACTAATTAGTGCATTAGAGAATGATGGCTAATGAGTGAGCTGGCTGAATGTGTGCTGATTCAGGGTTTAGACCACTATCCGTTTTTTTGCCTGTTACTCAAGAGGCAGATTTATGTGTGAGTTGTGTTTTGTTTTTTTAACCCTCTTATGACCATCATGATAATCAGGCCGCTTGGATTTATTTTGATTTTATGGCTATAGAATTGTCAAAAAATGTTCAATTAGTGAGTGCTTCTGCTCCTTTTCCAAGATAACTTTCACTTTCGATATCTGGCAGTTATTCAACCTTTTAGGAATACGGTACTGCGAAGCTAACTTCACGAACGTGTGGCGCTTGTGAATCTTTTCCATGATTGGACGGTCGTTTCACCGACGTATATGGGCACAAATCTCTATTTATCTGCTTTCTGGTATCCATCCATCCATCTTCTACAGCTTTATATAGGTGGGCTACACCCTGTACAGTTCGCCACGCCATAGTTTTTTAATTTTCTAGGTATCACAAATGTTCTGTGGGTTGCGGTAATGAGAAGTATGCATACAAACTCCTTTTGGTAACAAAAGGGTTACAAAGAGGCGTTTGGGTTTTTTAGGCCCCTGATGAGTACAACTTAAATCTCTGTTTCCTTCTTTGGGATCCTGTTTACCCTCAGAAATGTGTGTTCAGAGAGTGGTGCTTGATCTTCACAGTGTTTTGGACAGAATATTTTCAGAAGCATCTGTAGATGTAACCCTTTTTCAGAAGCTAAATCATTCATTAGATGGTATTTTCAGTTAAAAATTGAACAACTCAATTTGATCATTTTACACAGAGGGGGTAAACCTATTATTCATATTTCAATGAAGGGCAGTGTATTGATATTGTTTTGTTCCTGTGTAAAAGCTGCACTGCATTACATAGTCTGGTGAGATTTCTACAGAGGTTACACTCTGAATGAAAAGATCGATTTAAAGAGTTTATGAATCAATATCAGATCTTTCAAATTAAGCGATCAGAAAATCTATTTTGTGTACCCAGCCCTGTTATTCAGTGTGGTGGGAATGTGGACAAGTTAACAGATTTTAGCACATGTCCAGATACCATGCGCTCTTTGAGGGCAGGGTAACTCCACTGGTTTCTCGAATTGTTATGATTAACATTCACAAGGAATAATATTGATTGCTTGGATATTACAGAGATTTTCTGAGAACTACTGCTATAGATTGTTCAGGAAACCTCTAACCTGGTACCTTATTAAAGACATTAACAGTGATGTTGATAGGTTTTCAATACACTGAGTCCTGGGACCCACAGGTGTTGATTTATATGGGCCCCATCAGAGTGCATCAAGACTGAGAGGAGAGGCATCATTATACAATATTGGCTCTGACGCGACACCTCACCAGTTAGTCCACCTTGTGTCATATTCAACGGGCCCCCATGATGAAACTCTGCACATTGTATTGTTAAAATTAGGCAAATGGGCAGTTGTGTCAGACGTAGCACACGTAGCTATCAACATCCCTTTATTAAGGTTTACATTAATAAATTGAGCTTAGGGCAGGTATATTAATATTCTATGCGGCAAGACTTTATTGACTATATCTAGATTGATTTTATGTGTCGAGATCGGACCACTTAAATGTAGACTGAATTTAATCAATAAATTAATAATTTAAATGCAGCCCAGCTCTTTTTATGTCAAATTCAAACAAATGTATGATGTAAATGTGTCATATTTAGCCCAGAGGCAAATTTCCAAGAGTATTAATCGCAACTTTGAAAATCCCAAACAAGCCAACACACAGCCTCACTGCCTGATTGCAGTAATATTTATTTTAGTGTATTTTTCATTTTTGGACTACGTTGTTCCAGAGCTATGAAAGAGAAATATAAGCCTGTATTGTGTGTATTTTATCTATTGCCTTCACTGTGCCGAGTAGAGACTGACCTGCACAGACACTGCCCCTTCTCTAAAAACACTCCGTCACTTTTCCATGGCAACAGCAGACACTGCATACCAGAGGTGCACGTGGGTTGCAGCTTAAACAAGGGCTCACTCTTAGAGAGACCACAGCTGAGGATGAAGTCTGAGACTCCCTCACATCTCTGCACACTCACATGTTTTTCCTCTTCCTACCTCATTTACCTTCTTTGTATTTGTTTTATCATTTCTCTTCATACCCCCCCACACAAACATACACACCCCCTCTGTCTTTTGTCGGTCTTGTGCTCAAACAAATACACACAGCTCTAGGATAACGAGAGAGAGAGAGAGAGAGAGCCCTCAGCCACCCTTCACTTCCACAAAGACCTGACTGTTCCCTGGTCCACTAGGTTCCTTGGGTACGCATGGAGCACACATAACACAAACCTCATAATTCATTATTGGTAATTACTGCACTGAGAGGTTCAGAACAGCACAATAGCTCATATGTGTTAATAAACCAGCAAAATATTGGCACATACATACACACAATGTAAAAAGCTACAACAAACTGAACAGCTCTTTCAGTGTGTGTCTCATTTATCTGGAGCTGTTTAATTTTTCTGAAGCCAAGGTCCCAGTGGGGAATATTCAAATGAACAACGGCATCAGCAAATCGAGTTTCTCCAGATTGGCATACATCCCTAATTAATGTGTTGGAGAAAAAAAAATGCATTGCCCTCGGAGCTGTTGATTCCTGACCAATGTCAGTCTGTCTGTCTCTTTAATAGCCTGCCCTGCACTCCCCGCTCTACAATATTTACGCTTCATCTCCTCGCTGTCTTTAAAGACAACTTAGCAGAGGAAGGCTAAGCCGGGCATGAGCATGCACGCGCGTATACACCCATAGTAGCTAATCAGTAATCTTTCAACAACACACTTGTGCCATTTAGCCAAAGTATTTGCCGTGTATGTGTGTGCGTGAGTAGCACATTATCTTCACTGCGACCTCCTCCTGTCCTCCACCATGACAGACATTCCAACCGCAGGGGTCAATGGAACAACGGGGAGCCAATTACACACCAGTGTGTTTGATCAGAACAGACGGCTGACACGCACACTCTTGGGTGTGTGCAAGCAAACACACTCAGAGCAATTTTTGAATCCGTGCTCATTCACTTCTGAACTCATCTCTTTTGGCAAATGGCTTTAATTTCCATGCCTGTCAACGTCTAAGAATGTTTATATTTATTTCATTTATTTCTTTTTTCGATGAGTTTGTTTTGAAATCCACGGGGATCTAGAAAAGAGAGAGAAGATGCTGGGTGAAGAGTCGTGGCAGAGAGGTGGGGGGTGGTTGTTACAAACACACGTGACAAGCCACACAGGGACCTTTTTCCCCTCTGTAAATAGTGTGTGTGTGTGTGTGTGTGTATGCGTGCATGCGCGCGCACGCATGAATGTGTGTGTTTCTGTGTTTGTTGTGCATATTTCAGACCCTGGGGTCCTGTGGGTGGTGGCCCCTGTGTGTGGCTCTTCTGTCACATCCCTTTACGAGCCATCGCGTCGCCTGTCATACACACAGAAACGCACAGAGAGAGAGAGACACACACACACACACACACACACACACACTGCGCCCGGTCTGCCATCTCTCTTAAAAGCCAGGAAACACAGATGTGGCAGCAGATTAATGTTGTATGGTCCATGAGCATGCATCGAAGCACACACATACACTGTGACTCACACACAGGACCTTGGTTGAGTTCTGCTGCACTTTGCACTACAAAAACATTGGCAACAATTAATGGAACCTGCATCACTGAATGTTAATATTAACATAATAACAGTTAATTGTCCTGGTGTGCAGCTGTTGAGTCACTGATCTTTACCATTATCCTTTTTAAGATCAGGAACAAAACCATTGTTTGCTGTCTTGTCACATTTTATTTTAGAATTAATAGTATTATGTGAAACTGTGTCAACATGGGCAACCAAACAACCTAATCATGTTGTATAAAAAATACTTTAGATCAATAGAAATTCCAGGCAACTTAATTAGTATTGATGTGAAAGCCACAATAAGCTAAACTGCAATAAGCAGTATCTTTCAGGCATGTGTGGCAAAACAACCCTTTGATACCTGCTGAAGTTTTCACAGCATGAAAAACTGAAAATGGCTTAATCCGCCAACACTTTTAAAACAGCAGATTTTAGTGTATCACTGTCTTCTGTTCAATTTAACAAAATGCTACCTACATTTACTCTGTTAATTCATTTTTTCATACTTTTTCCCATGAGTTTGTGACTTTGGATGATGATGATGGCCATGGAGAAAAAACAATTAGATGTAGCAAACCCAAAACCCAAGACATAACATCTTATTTCTATATGACCAAAAAAGCATTGCATTCTCACATTAAGAAGCTGAAACCAGGCAATGTTTGCTGCCCTTGCTTGAACTACAACCAACATGAAATCAGACATGGATGGACTAATCGACAGCTCTTCACTGTTTGTCACTGCTGTACGTGAAATGGAAGCTGCCAAATGTATCTGTAGCTGACTATGAAATGTCAAATGATTTTAATCTATAATCAGTATAGTCTTTTTATACCCAGTACACGCATCAAAGTTTTACACCCTAAAACACACTCTAGATTTTTACATAGTTAAGAAGCATAGGCTTTGTCTCCTTTTATAACATTGATTAAAGAACAAAATAGTTTGTAACACTGCACTGTTTCATTTCAAGTGATGACTCAGCCTGCAGTGTTTCATACAAATCCTTCTGAAGTGCTCCAACCGTCTAGTCGGAAAATGAGCGGGAGGTAAAGGTTACCTGCTAGCTCAAAATAACTCCTCCACCTCATCTCCACAGGAGTGGACTTATGCGATCCACCTCTGTAGCAGTGTTTGCACTGGTGGGTTAATTACCTCAAATCTAAACTGCTTTTCAATTCCTACCCTGTATGTACCTAATGTTCACAGCAGTGCACTGTAGATGTGTATAATACATTTTAAACACTATTTTATTGTGATATTTTCATGGCACGCTGTATATATTCTTTGGAGTGTTGTATCGATATGGAAATATTCTTGACAGTGTTTTTCTGACAGTGGTTTTGTGTTGTGTTTAAGCCTCCAACCACTAGATGGCAGCAGGCTTTTGACCAGTCGACTCTCGTCCCCTCTCTTTCCACTCCTCATACTATATAAAACGTTATACTGTTTATTGAGAGATCCACTTAAAATAGACCTTTTTTTTCACAGTATATTCAGTGCAGCTTGCATCCATGACGTTGCATTACTGCAATTTTATCTTGTCACCTTTCTCTGTCAAAGCTCCGCCCCCTACACTATACAATGTGGAACTCTGAATTTTGGTTGCACCTACTCTTGAGTTTTTTTCCTGACGTCCTCACTAATCTCTAACTATCGTTTCTTAAACGGTGAAAGGCTCTTCAACTTGTTGCAAAGACGGTAAGGGCTTTGGGGCAACATGAAAAAATTTCACTCAATCTAAATCAAATGAATAGTTTGTTTATTACAGTATTGCAGTGTCTACAGAAATAATTTGTTTTCTACTTTTTTGTGATGGCTATTTGCATGGAAAGAGCTTTCAGAAACAATTTATGGACCCCGGCTTTAACAAAGTAAGATTTTGTTACGGCACAGTCTCATTTGGTGCAAATAAAGAGACTTAAATGAAACACTCTTTTGAAGGATTCGGGCAGTAACCTGTATTCTCAGCAGAGAGCTTCTATTTTTAGCACCTCGGTCCTTTGCAGATGAGCCAGAAAGTTAATTTCGGACACTGCACAGATGCCTCGCCACGCACAAGGACCTTTGTGGGGCAGAAAGCGCTGACACATACCAAAGTGATCTATCAGTGCACTGCCACTCGCACTAGCTCATCACCTCGCTTGGGAAGGTAGCAGCCAGTGATCATACTGTCTTATTCCCCTCAATCCGCTCTCCTCACTTGCGCGTCACTCTGTGCCAGTCAGCCTTTCTGCCTTCTCGTCTCTAACCTTGTCTACCTCTTGGTTCTGCTCTTCTCCTCTGGCACCCTCATAAATGAATCATCACATCACCCAGCAGAGCAGAAATGTTCCTTAATTGCACCGACATAACCAGCGCTGTCTTTCATATCAAACACACGCGCACACCCACCCCGTTAATGGGTGGTGGGTTGGGGGGTTTGGCACATAATGCTGTAGCTCGCGTGTATCACTGGTATGTGCCCTGTCAATGCAGCTCAGTGTTAAGAGTGTGCCCATGTCCTTCCTACACTCATTGTTTTCCTCCTCTCTCCCACGTTCTCCCAGTGTAATGATTTGGATCAGAAGCTGCTATGTGGAATTAGGATCCCTCTCCGCTCTCCTTCCCCCCTCCCTTCATTCCTGCTGTCTCTCACACTGCCCCTCTGGCTGACAGGCATCTCGTTAGTGCACTATGTCTGTCAGTGAGATTTGAGATTGAGCTGTGCCCCCGCATATATCCCCGATATTTCTCTCTCTTTCTCTCTCCCTCTCTCTCCCTCAGAGAGGCATTCACGGGCTGTTGATGGCAGCTTCTGAACAGACAATCGCTCTCTCTCCCTCTTTCTCTGGCCTCAATGATGATCTGATGTCCTGTTCTTTTAAGATGTCACTTTAATGGAAGTGTTATTTTTGTCCCTCACACCGAAGGCCGTTTTGTTAAACATTGTTCTCTCTGTCGCTCTCGTTCTTTCCTCCCCGTCTCATCTGTCAGGTGGAGATCAAGATGAAGAAGACAGATGCCATCAGATGGGAGAAGCTGGAGGGAGAAGGACAGGAGTCCAACATCAAACACTTCAATCCCCGTCAGTACACAGCTTCTGTAGTTATTCACTTACCCTCAGCTCCCCTCCTTCCTGTGTGCTCATCACGTTGTCTCTCCTTTTATCATTTAACCTATTCTTATTCCTCTCTCTCTGTGTCTCATTCTCTCCCTTCAAACATCACTATAGCACCCATGTTTGCCTGTTTGGCATCAAAATGTTAGGGGGCAATCGAGTCTTTCATTTGTCTGACTGCAAAAGTAGGCAGGGAGAGAGAGGGAGGGAAAGGTATGACGGCAAAATATGACTCATGTTTAGCCCACACACTCTATTACTGACAGGATTAATTACTTATATAAGTATGTGTGTAGTAGCAGTTAGTAGCCAGCCAACTATCCTCCTTGCAACCAATTTAACCTTTTTTTTAGGACACCCTGTTTATAAATTATCATATAATTTGGGCAATAGTTACATTTAATTATGATGTTTGACATTTGACTCAGTGGAATCGCGTTTCTGTTTGTCCAAGCCTGGCCTGAATATGTCTACTGTGTGTGTGTGTGTGTAATGCTGTATTTATGTAAATCTGTGTCTGGATTAAATTCAGCACTCTCTATACATAAATAGGCATGATAAATAGGCATGGGACAATATGAGAATTGCGTGGCACAATTATCCTGTCCAAAGTAATTTCCGAGATTCACAAGATTTTACTTCAAGAATTGTACAAATGTGCTTGTATTTTTGCTTAGATTGATAGACGGCAGTATGTCTGCACCAATAAAGATAAATGTCCAGGGAAACAGATGAGCTAATGTTACAAAAAGACTTTAAGGTAAACTGTGTGTGAACACTGTTGCTCTTCTCCATCAGACGAGTACCCATCATCGTCCCACTTGACCTGCAAATGGGACCAGATGGTGGTGGACCTTAATGAGGAGGAGAAAAAAGAGAACCTAGAAGGAGATGCGGCCCTCAACAAGCTCTTCCAGCAGATCTACACTGACGGCTCAGATGAGGTCAAGAGAGCCATGAATAAGTCTTTCGTAAGTTTCAATCCCGACCTGTGTCTTGTTCGCCTGTGTTCATGTATCCATAGTAGCCATGACGGTTATTCTACAACCAAGGAACCAGCAAGATGAAATTGACGAGTTTTGTCATTAACTCTGATATAGCAACACGTATTTGAGGTGTTTTTGTCTCGTCTCAAAGGAGATGCTTTTTTATATATATATATATATCATGGGTAGTTTTTTTGTTCTGAGCACCTTTTTTTGAGAAAATTGAGAAACACAACAAAGCGAAATTTCACCTGAAGTCATTTGGGCAATTTTCTCTGCTGGCTGGTCTGATTGTGTGAGCCAGTGTACCAGCTGTGCTGACATTAGCTGGAAGCAAGCGAGTAACAAGCGCGGTGACTGTGTCTGTGGGTGTGCATCTGTGTGTTTGTCTTCAGCTCAGCTCCTGAATAAACTCAGCACCTTCCAGAAATTCATTTCTAAACTTAGTTTTGAATTCTGTGTGAAGTCAGTAACAGGTCCCAATCTCTGCCGCACAGTTTTCCTCCACTTTCCTGAGTTTTGTTTTCTCTCTGCTTACTTTATTTGAATCAGCTCCTCGTCTGTTTATTTTGGTCTCGGTAAATAGACTCAACCATCGGAGTGAAATGACTGAATTGCAGCAGCCCTAATAGTAGCCCACGAATAAACCAGCACTTTTCTCATATTTCCCCGCAAATCAATAATCTAAACCAAGTCTCTCTTGTTCACAGCTACTGTTTGTTCAGCACATCCACTAGTGATGCACGGGTCGACTCACAACCGTATGCAGGTCCGGCGGGTTAGAGTGAATTTAAAAGAAAATATAGCGGGTTATCCGTAGCTTTGGTTTAGATACAACATCGCTGCCAAAAATCTTGTGGAGGGATCACTCCTCTGTATATCCTTTCCTCTCCCTGCTGACCAGAGCTGGCTATGTGCTGGAAGTGTATATACTGTATAGTACACTTGCACAGTGCAACTCGACAAAAATGCAGGTGGTAAGCAGGGCAGAATTTTTTTTTGTTAAAGGTTAAGACGTTTGTGATCATTTCTTTTGTGAGAGTAAGAGTGTTCAAGTTTCTCTTTATTTTGTCTATTTATTTAATCTCTGGCCAATGTCCATAGGACAGGACAGAGTGAGATCTCCTGATAATTGTTTATACTATACTATAAATTTAATAATTATTTCATAATTTATATATTTGCGGGCCGGGTGGGTCAGGTACGGCAGGTCGGGAACATCACTTTCATCTGCACCTTCATCCTCTCGTGTTTAAACAGCCTTTCTTTTGCAATTGCAAGAGAGTTATTGTAGTATTACTCCAATTAAAGCCATAACCAAAGCTGTTTATATGCATTTGTGTGATCCACACAAAATCTGGTCTGAAAGTATAACCGTACATGCAGTGTGGTCTAATGCAGCTCTAACTGATTGTCTAGTTAATGAGCTTCCGCGTGGAGTGTACTTGATTTATTCATGCGGAAGGATGTGTAGTGGTGTGTGATTGCAGCAGAATATGGTATGATGATTGGGCTAAATCAGCATTCTTGTTTTGTAACCTGTGATCTCATGACACCGAACATAGCAGTGCACTTGAAAACTGGTTAAAACGGAAGAAGATGACATTTGTGCTCAGTCGTTGTCTCGGCATTGACAATTAAAATGGATTAGTGGTCCAGATAGCTTACAAAGCTGAGGTAGATGTTTATGTTCAAACATGTTATGGTAAATGTACAGTATGTAATTACTGCTAAATTGCTCAGTTAAAACAACAAAGACCGAGTTGGATGGCTTCAGCAAGTAGCAAGGATCAATCCCTTATTATCCTTTCTTTTACTTATTCTCTTTGCAGGGATGGGACATGTTTTTTAAGGAAAATTTGCAACCACATTATTCCATATCCACAACAATTAAGAGAATAATGTTCAACTGGTGTCCACAATGTTTTGCGACTTCTGCATATTTACAGTAGTGACCATACTGCAAAGGCTGTTGACACACAACTTAACCGTTTCCTCTTAAGTGTAATGACAGACTGTTCCACTTTTTCCTCTCCTTGTCTCTCCTGCAGATGGAGTCGGGTGGTACGGTCCTGAGCACAAACTGGAAAGATGTGGCCAAGAAAACAGTGGAAATGAACCCACCAGACGATGTAGAGTTTGTGAAGTATTGAGCTTTCAACAACCCTACCCTCTAGCCCATTTTAATTTGTTTTGCCTCATCTTTCTGCACACATGTCCACCTGGGAATCTCCTGGGAAAATTTGGGAGTCTCTCTGGTTGTTTGAGTTCTCTCCGCTCTTAAGTCGTCGGTCTGGTGTTGTCAGCCCGCCTCAGTGCACGGACCTTTGGTTCCCTCACGCTCACTCGACCCAACACATGGCCTACTACTGCAAGAGCTTGCAACCAGATGGAAGGAGTCAGTTAATTTGAATAATCTGTTGAGCGGATTGATTTCCATTATCTGATTTTTAAAGGCCAATAGACTCTAAAGTGAAGAAAGGTCCGAGTTAAAATGAGACTGACGGACCTGAAAACGCTCCAGTTTATCCATCACATTCTTATTCTCTTTTGGTTCTCCTCGTCTTCTAAGAAATATCCACAGCTTTTATGATTCTCTTATCAGCACACATTAAGTAACACAATTAAGATCTTATTTAAAAGTGCATTGCATAACTTTTGTTTTTTTTTCCTTTTGAGTGTTATATTCTGCATTTCATGATTAGTATATAGTATGTCAGACCTAACTGAGGGAGCACATGTGAGTATACAGTGGCAGTGCAGGGGCAAGAAGTATTAATCCTGTCAAAAATGCTGAATGACCAGGTTTTTTGAGCAGTAAATTTCCCTTCTGAAGCCTTTTCGGGGAGTTTTTCCTTTGTGGTTTCAGTCATACTTCAACCTCCATCTCACTTTACTAACACAGTGTAGCTGTTGCCTCTGCTATACTGAGAAACACCGAGTCATGTGGCGCTGAAGTGACAATGATTTCAATGTAACGGACATTTATTTAATTCTTATCGTTACACACTGCAGTTTTAACTCATAACTATGAATTCATTTCTTGGCAGTTTTTTTCCAGTACACCCTGTAAAAATAAAATCAACAGCAATACGATTAAAAACTGACTTTCAGCCTCTCTTGTGTAATGACACCAATTTTGTTGCGATACATTTTCACTTCATCATGTAATTGCACCGCAATATGTAATTGTCTGCCGCCTTCTGTTTGAAAAACCCTGACCTCGTCGTGCTGTGTGACGTGACAGCCAGTGGCTTTAGCACTTGTCGTTCTCACCGTGTGATTTAAGCTTCGGTGTAAATAAAAGATTTGTTGATATGCTCACAAATTATGTCACCATTTATGATTTGTCGCCAGTCGTTAAGTGTTTCAGACAGAGGTTGGGAAATCTCACGAGGGAATCCATTAGGCACAAAAACAGTAGTACATCAGGATAGAGGGAGCCTTGCTCTGTGATTATGTGCTGGGAGGAATGAAATGTGGCATTAGTGATATCAGTGCAGGCAGCTGAGATACGGTTGACGGCTCGAGGATACGGTTTAAGAATTGTGGCTCGATTGATATCAGCTCTGAGAGCCCCGGAGTTGTTTGGTTAGCAGACAAGGAGGCCAAGCGATGATGTACAGTTGCAGGTTTGGGAGAGCAGCCCGTTGCCCTTGTTCTCCTACCCCACACACACACACACACACACTCAGCAGCAGCAGCTGTAACTGTGAGGAGGCGTCCTGTCGAGGCAAGAGAGCATTAATATGGATCAGCCTCCTAACCGCATCATCAAGCCTCTCACACTGAGTTAAGTGTTAAATTCATCACACATCGTTTCATCTCTCGTGACGATCAGACGCCCATTTGTGACTCTGATGGAACTCACATCTTCACAACACTCGCACACACACACACACACACACACTATCCCTGAGACACACAAACACACCGCCCCCATCCTAACCCCCCTACCCCCGCCTGAGGCAGCTCTGTGACATCAAAAGGAGCTAAGCGTTTGCATCGTGGGTAAGATCTGGGAGCGTGACGGGCTACAGAGTCTTTAGTCTCATTAAAGAGTTCTAGAGCCACAACTCTCCACATTAAAGGACTCTGGAAACTTCTTTCTGCTCAAGCCTTTAGAGCGGCTACCAAATGTGACACTTCTCAAAAGTCAAAAGTGAAAGAGAGGAGGAGGAGGGGCCGTTCCCTGATGGTATGTAAGAGCAATATGTATTTCCAGAGTAGGTTGGAATAAAAAATAAAACGACGAGTGATGCTTGAAAGTTTACTTAAAAAAAGTTTATTCAGTGATATTGCACTTTGAGACTGCTCTTCCTTTAATGCAGATAAAAATACACCTAGATGAGAGATTGTGCGAGGAAGCGCGTACAGCACGGTGTTTTCACAAAGCTGTGAGGAAAGAGTTAAAATCACAGGAGTAATAATATCTCTCACTATAGTCATGGAAAGTCAAACAACACGTGCTATAAAGCCTTGCTATAGAGATTCTATGCACCCTATTTATTTATTTACATCAGATAGCAAAGGAAGGAGGGGGAAACATAAAAAGGTCAGCTACATAAATACAATCTCACTTGATTTCCCCACTGATGAATTAGTGACATTTTGATTTGACGATTCAGTGAAAACAGTCCAGTTTGAAGTTTCATATCATCACCAGATACTGTATAATGTTCTCTCGACAGCCAACGAGCTGTAGTTAAGATTATTTTTCTTTGAGAAAGAGAGACAAGACTTTTTATCTTGAGAGATCATGTGTCCTAGATTCTGCACCATGCGCTTATAATGTGTGGGCATAGTTACTGATGCTGTTCCTTGTCACAACAAGGTGTAAATGAGAAGCTAAACTTTCCCCTTCATCTCTCCCTTGGAACCCCATCCCTCCCTCCCTCCCTCCCGTCCTCCTTCAAATCCTGGCCTCTACATCCTCCTCGTTGGGTGTGTGCTTCTACACGAGACCCATGATGCGTGCCACCCACCAATTGCAGGGCATGATGACTCTGCAAGCCACCCTGCACCCTCTGTAGTGGTACGGCCATGGTTGGTAGCCTCCCAGCGGCTCACAGATCCTCTGGCAGTGGGTGTAGCCGCGGCGACACTCGGCGCAGCACACGCCCTGGTGGTCCAGCATGGGGTCGATGTTCATGTTCTCCTGCTCGCCCTCGAGACCCCTCTGAAAGAAGATGAGAGGGTCAGACTGTGATGTGTCTGAATCCTGTCATATGATGGCGTACGTCTTTTAGCGGCAGCGGAAGCCAGTTTCAAACCAATTGAACATGGATTTCTGACAGAGGCAGAATGAGGAGGAGGGGATGTTGTCAGATGTGGGTTTTTGTTGTCAAATATTTTCTTTTCAGCACACCGCTCGCTGTTTACCCCCCTTTGTGGTTGTCGGCAGCATGTTGCAGGGGTTGGGGGATGCTCATGGTGTGAAGGGAGAGGGATTAGTGGAAGTTGGGCCCAACATAGAGGGTGAGGTTGCAGGCTGTGTATAAATGGGAGTCTGTGTGTGCTCAGCAGGGCATAAGGGGCCACAGGAGAAGGAGGGGGGAGGTGTTGTGGAATTATTCATACAGCGTCAGTGCTGAAAGAAAAGCTTTGGACAGCCTCGCACAGAAAAAGCATGCACAGAAAACACACCCGCTCAGATTTGCCGAGACAACGCCGTGACCCCGGCATCTGCTGCCGCTTGCACAGCTGTGAGAGTCTCTCTTTTCTTAGATGTCCCTCAGATCTGAGTGGACAGTTGTGAGCGTAGCAGGACATTAACACAACAGGAGAAGAAGAAGTGAAGTACATGTTGCTGTGTTTGACTCACATGATATGGGTTCTCTGGGTTGAACTCTGCCTCCACATCTTCCTCCGGCTCCGCGGCCCCAGCTGTCTGGCGGCGCTGGCGGGGGACGGCTCTCCTTTCCCTCTGTCCGCCTGCACACATCACAGTCTCACTATCTGACAGCAGACCAAATGTAGGCGCGGGAGAGGCACTAATGTGGCCCAGCTCCTGATTGCACAGTCGTGTCTCAGGCAACATTCTCAAGTCCTCAGATGTAGAATATAATTGTGTTTTGAGAACGTTTGACCTCCCCCCTGCATGCACAGAACTGTTTAGTCTTTGACTATGACAATAAAAAAAAGAGCTTTTTTTGCTCTTGCTTTTTTCTTCCTGACGCTTTAACAATTGCAAACTGGCATAAATTGCAATTGCTTGACCCACGTCCTCTTTGTTTTATGTCTGTTTTGCTTTTCTTACTTTCACATCTTAAAGCTGCAGTGAGTAGTTTTTGGTGATTCTTTACTTTAATGGTTTGCAGGGACCAACGGACACGTTTCTAAGTTGGACTGCATTCTAGTGTGACTGAGCGAGATCTGAACACGTGACGAGTTTCACCGTTAACTTCGAGCTCGTCATGTATCGTTGGAAGCAGCTCTCGTCCGTACAGAGCTCCTGACGTTAACAGTGAAACTCGTCACGTTGTGTCCGGCGCTGCATGGCGTTGTGAAACCACACGGCACTTTCATCCATGAGCAGTCTGTCTGACGGCTTACTGGGTGAGTAGGTGGGGCGGAGCCAATAGATTGGCAGGTCTCCGCACAAGTCCTTGATCTTGGTGCTGAGGAAGGCGGAGTCTCTAATGGGGGGGCCGGCTGCAACCCAGATCAACTCGTCCTCAAACTTGGCCGGCATCACCTCGTCGTCCTTGACAAGGCAAAAAGGGTAAGAAGAGACGATCAGACGCCAGAAAAAAAAAACATCTGGATCCTGAAGGAGTGATATTAGCATTTATGCATTTTATGACTACTCCTCCCCTTTAAATAGACCACACTCCTCAAATTCTGTAGGATTGTAATCTGCATTAATGCTGCGCCGCTAATGGTCCAAATCAAGCAGTAAAAGAAGAAGCCCTTAAGGCTTTCGTATACAGATTTGCTGTGCACCAACTTTTAGCTTTACAGTATATGCAATGTCAGGATTCATCAACGGGGGTAAGGGAAGGAGCTACATTTGTCCTAAATGTACAGGTTTCTGCACAATGCCTAATGAGGTTTCCAGGGGAGAGACTGTGTAAACATATGTACTGTGTGACACGGCCCCACAGGTAAGTGGGGAATTCTGTGGGGATGATTTGGCCCAGAGGCATTTGTTCCCGGGGGCTGCACTCTGCAGTCGCCACAGATATGTTTAGGGTATGTTATCCTCCAAACCTTTCACAAATGCTGCTGCTGTTCTTTTTTTTCCCCAGCTCAAATGATTTGCTGAAGGGAAAAATAAGAGCGGGGGCTCTACTTCTCTACTGCTGACAGATAAGAGTTTATCTGACCCACTCTCTGTGGATGGGGAGTGTGTGTGCGCGTGTGTGTGTGTGTGTGTTTGTTGCTTATCTAACCCAGATTTGCCATCACTCTAAATTATAGCAAATGACCAGCCTGCAGCAACCATTATAACAACATCTCCCTGTCCCCACACACACACACACACACACACAAAGGGCCAAACGATCATTTATGAGGCAAAAAGAGGCAACAACACACACACACACAAAAGCACAGACGTGAAATAAATGATCGTTTACGAGACAGAGAGAGGCAATAAGAGCAGCCCTGCGTGATAATTAATTTTGCGATTGTTCGTGTGTGTGTGTGTGTTGTTGTGTCAGTGTTTATGTGCATACACATTCATGAGGGCAATCGTGGTAATGTGGATTTATGTGGATGCGAGGCTTACGCAGAACTAAATTATTTGAATTATCAGACAGCCTCAATTGAACCATCACGGGTGTTTGTGAGTTGTGATACCAATCTGCACACATATGGTACTGTACATTATGTTGTGTGTGTGTGTGTGTGTGTGTGTTTGTTTTATATCATAGCGCAGATAACTGTTAAGTGGGAGATGGTTTCCCACACATGGGAATCGCAAAGGTCTCCTCGGTTTATCATTGGTTTTGGTGATTCATGCTTCCACAGCACACATTAGTGTTATATCACAGCTGAGAGTTTGTAGTGTAGAGCTGAAGCTCGGCAGAGAACACACGATGCTTTAAATCCAACTTTGACTATTAAAAACAGCACTATGCTTTTTTAACGGCTTCAAAAATAATATTTGATGCATCACTGACTTGTAATAGGGAGAATTGTTTGTTCGAACTTCTATCCTTACATTATATATAGGTTTGGAGAGAGTGTAAAAACACTGCAAGAAGTCTTTTACTTATAACCCATTTCCACTGAGCGAAACCTGTTTAATGACCAGGGTGAATATGTTTAATCGACATTCACTCCCTGGTCAAATGACTTTGCAATAAAGTAGTTTTAAGCTGCTTTGGCTCCAATCTTCATTAGTGGGAACTCAAGACCCAGGTGAACAAACTCATTTCTTCTTCATCTGCTTAATTTTTTTGCAGCAGCAATGTAAATTCCAGCATCATTTCAGAGACTCAGAATCAGGCCCAGCAAGTTCAAGAGTAATGCTGAACTTAGGTCGGTTGAAAAGACATTAAAGTGATGATATCTGCTTTCATCGTGGCGTTTTATCAAACCTGCTCCTGCACAGCTCTGGACCAGATTTGACGCACTATCTGCAATTATCTCCAAGTCCAACCCCGACCTGTCCAGAGCTGTTACCATTTGTGGTGTAACCTGGACCCCTTACCCGTGATTAAACATGCTTACATGAAACTACTCTATTTCAAATCCTCTGTATAAACCAACTATAGCTCCTCTCGTTCACTGTGATGTCAAACAATTACTTTACACTTTACTTTAACAAATCCTTGCAGATGACTTCTTAGAACCTTATTCAAACGATAAATTGTGCTTTAAATTAAAATTTAATTTAATAAATAAATTTTGACATTGAGTGCCAGTCTATTCAAATGGGCGGCCCGTGGACCACATGCGGCCCATAACCAACTTCATAGTGGCCCTGCCTGTGGTTCCACCAGAAATAACGGTATAAATAACTAGAGAAACACTTTTCACTGTCCCTCAAAGATTCCTACATCAAGAAAAAAGTTCGATAAAAGTTCTGAAAAATCAGTCAGGAGCATCATTCACCGTCTCACACACAGCCCCTGAAAACAGCCCCACAGTGAAAACACATGAAAGATGTTTCATGTTCTTAAAACCTCCCCTGATCAATAGATGTTAAATTCCTGCAATAGAAAGGAGATATTAGTAGAGAACACACTTTCTCAGAAGAGAATAAATCAAACCCACCAGACTGAATGTCATCGATTCCTTGTTGAGAGTCTCCACATCAGGAAGGCTCGCCTTCACCTCGGTCTTGATGAAGCACTTCTCTCCTCCTGAAAAGCGAATACCTGTGATCCCCTAGAGTGGTCAGAGGTACAAACAATAAGCTGGACTTTATAACTGTTTTTCTGTGATCAGTTTCACCATCAACAGTCGCAGAAATGAAACAAGAGAACAGAACAGTTTTTAGTTTCTTCTTTCGCCCATCCTCACCCTCCAACCCCTAAATATCACATGATGATTGAAGCCATCCAAACAACACAAAAAACCCAGGTTACATACACTGGCCACTTTATTAGGTACACAGGAGCTTAATGTGGTAGTAACATGTGATTATTTGAGTTGCTGGTGCCTTATTTGTTATTTCAAACCATATCTGGCCATTTTTGTCTGACCTCTGGCTTTAGTAAGACATTTTCCCCCAGAGAACTGATGCTCACTGGACATTTTGTCTTTTTCTGACCATTCCCTGTAAACCCTAAAGATGACTGTGCATCACAGTAGATGTGCAGTTTCTGTAAAACTCTAAGCAGTCTGTCTGGCACCGACAACCATGCCACATTCACAGTCATTTACATCAACCTTTCTTTTCTACTCTGAACTCTAGCAGGTCATTTTCACCATGTCTCTACGACTAAATGCACGGTCTCGTGTGATTGGCTGATATTTAAAGTGGCCAGTGATTGTTTAACATAGACAGTAGGGCACATTTTGACCAGCTCATAGTGGCTAGTGTATTGTACAGTATCTCACAGACTGTGAGTGAAGTGATTTCTAATCGTCTTTCAGCAGCTCTGAGAGCAGCTAACAGGAGGCCTCCATCATTTCTAGTAAGAGGAGGAGGTGTCATTAAGTAAGAGGAAGCACTGCGAGCGAGGCTTGACTCTCCTCATAATGTTTGACGACTTGATGATTGTGATATTTACATTGTATCTGAGATTGAAGAATTGCTCTCGCAGAGATGGTATGTGATTAAAGGTCGAGGTTTTAATTGTTGAAAGGCCAAAATTGTAGCTTCACTAGTCTGGTTAGCGGTAATTAAAGGTCAGACACCACCAGTGTGATTTTTTATTTATTTATTTTTTAAATGAAAATTGGAGGGACAATGTATCCCATCACTGATTGGTCCACAGGAGATAACATGTCTACTTATTAACTTCTCTGCAGCTGCGATGAGCCCCTCTCTCTCTCTCTCTATCTTTCTCTCCTCTTTTTCAAGGTTCAACAGATCTGATGTTCTCCTCTCCAACATGCTCAAAGCAAGAGAGCTGGTGTCCATGTTGATGATGAAGCTGCTTTGATGTGACACAGCTGATACTCTTGACTGTTCAACTCACAATCTCAAAGTCGTGGACCTCCACGGCCTCGTCGGCCCCGCTGCCTGTGCTGAATCTCTCCATGTTTTTGGCCGTGTCGATTTCCATTGAACCCTCCTCCACTTTGCCATTGATGCTCATGGTGTAGTGGACATTGTAGACCTACACACACACACACACACAGAAGGTTCCAGACTGGCATGTAAGGTATGAGAGTCACCCCACCTCCCCAGCCTTCTCCCTTTCACTCTCTCTCCTCCAGTCTTACCTTGGACGTCTTCTCCTCACACATACAACCTCTCTATTCTTGATGTTTTTCTTTCAGTCACACAAACACACACATACATGTTCATTCAGGCTTGTTTAAAAGAATAAATCCTTACACCTCTGGCTGATGATGACCCTTCTACAGAGCCTTTTCATCTTGTCCTAATGGTATTTTCAGACTTCATATTGGAAAAGGAACGAGCCCGAGAGCTGCATTTTGCCTCTCATGTCTTACACCTCTTGCCCCTGGAGCATCAGCCGGACCAGAGGCTCCTCACACACCATTACCACCCCCACCCCCACCCCCACCCCCAGCCACACACACGCATACACAAGGACTCCATTCACTGACCTTTACCTCACACTGTACCATGTTATTTTACATATTTTTCTGTTTACATATATTACAAAAAAAGATCCAACTTTAATTCAAACTAATTAAAAAGTTTAATTATATTTAAAAAATAAAAATAAACGATAGACTGATCAGATTTTCAACTGAAAGCCTTCATACACTAGTGTGTTCCGAGGGGCTGAATCTCATTTTTCTGGCAACTGACACACATGCTTTTAAAGACTTCAACATAGCAAACACCTCAAAATAAGATGTTTCAAATTGGAAGTGGCTGCACGGATTTAAACCTGAATATCTTGGATAACGCCAGCAAATATACAGTCAAACCAGGAGACAGAACTGTTCTCTATATGTGGTGAAGAGCACCTTTATGAACCATGTTCTAAGTTAACATCATTTAGGATAAGGATAAGTGAAAACACATTTTATATAAGGCGAACACCCAATTCCTCCCTCTATTATCTTTGCTCTATGAAAACTAAACTACATACGGACACAAACATGAAGATAATAGGGATAATTATAATCCAAAAAATGTGCTTCTTACATGTTTTTCATTGTTGTTCCAGAAATAGAACGCTCCAACTGCTCCCAGAAGAAGAAGCAAGGCTCCAGCAATGAGCACAGCAAGTCCGGCCTTCAGGAGGCGGCCGGTGGCAGCAGGCTTGACCGCCACAGCCGAGTAGGCCTATATAGGTATGTGAGTTTAGATGCATCACTGCAGTATGACAACATGGCCATAAACAATATGCTTTAGATTATATAACCCGAGTACATGACAGTAGCCTAAGGTGATGTCCATGTTTATGATAGAGACACAGTTACAGATGAGGTCAGTGTGCAACTTTTGAAAAGGTAAAGAAATAAAAGACACAATAGAGAAATTGACTGCGTGACTTGAAAAATGCCTATTTAAGATACATCAGAAACTACAGTGAAAACAGTCAGGAAACTGTATGCTCTTGTCACGATTTACACTTAAAGTCAGTTTGTCTTTTACATGAATTGGGTCCCCCATTAAAAAAGAATGTTGGTAAATGAATGAATTAAAGGTGTTACAGTCTCAACAAACACTCACCGGCGGCATGAACTGCTGCAGGTCCTCAGGTCCCGCAGAGGCGATCGGTACTTTCTCTGAGCTCCCGGCCATGACTGGAGTCAAACACGCGAGGAAACCCCACTCCACTCCTCTCCACTAACACCCCCACTACCACTTTTCTCTCAGGAGGAGGAGGAGGAGGAAGAGGAGGATGGTCACTCCTCCCGTTGCGTTTTTACGCGCCACTCGTTCCAAACTTCCATTCTTATCCTGTATATACAGGTTTTGTGAATTATATAAATAAGTAATTCGGACCTCCAGCTGTTGATCAACTCTTTACGAGAAGTTATTCTCTCTTTCATTGAATCCCTTTCCATCATTTCCCTTTGAACATCACACGCAGGGCTGCTCGTGTACATGAGTGTGATCCCTGCTGTGATCCTTAGAATTTAATATCGGTAAGCTTTACGGCAACGTCTGTCTGTGAGCAGAGTGGCATTGATTCAGTAAATAATAATATGGTGGAAGGATGGAGGGAAGGAGGTGGTGGTGAGGCTGTCTCCTCGAATCACCCTCGCACACCTTCTCTCCCTCCACCCGCCCCTCCCTCCTATGCAGGTCAGAGGTGACTCAGGCGGAATGTCGCACCTTTCCTCTCCATCCGCCACAAACACCGTGTGCACCGTGACAGTGCTGCATCTTTACCTCCACCGTGTGTCTTCTGTCTCTCCGGGACACTTCGGCAAGTGTGTGTGTGTGTCCTGAATGCGTGATTATAGTAGAGGGGGAATTACGTAAGGAGCGCGCGCCGTGCGCATTTGGCACATAGACAAGAAAACATCCTGACAGGAGAAAGGAAGTTTTATTCATAAGGACGTCACGTTCTTCAGCGCATTTCAACTGTTTGGCTGCTTATTAGACTTCCTTATATGCATATGAGCTGTTTCTTGCGCACAAATTAGGTGGAAAACCCTGAGCACACGTCTTCAATTCCTTTTGTTGCGAAATTGCACCTTTACATCCACACAGATGAAAATAATACCTCTGAAGGTTTTCGCCTGAGTGATTTGTTAGGAAACCTTGGCGTCTGCTCTGGCATCTCCCCAGAAGAATCATGTTCACAAAAGAGAGAAAGGGAAAAGAAAAAAAACTTATCTGACCTTCTTCACTGGACTGCAAGGACAGAGGCTGAGTGCTGCAATAACAGCGACCCCTGTTGGCCTGTCTTGACTGATGTCCTGACTCCTCCAGAGCATTCACAAACAGCTTCTTCTCCCCTGAATAAACACTCATCACTCAGTTGCTCAGAACTGTATTTCAAACTTTTATTTTCTCTCCGAATATCGCGATGGCCATAATAATAATAATAATAATAATTAAAAAAAAACAGAAATCTGTACAATGACTTATTATTGCATTCAAATCATTTCATCAGCTTTGTCACAGGCCCTCGACCTCAACAGGGGCCATTTTAAATAGTCAGCATGCTTAAAGGTCAATAATTATAATTCATATATATATATGTATATATATACATGTACACGTCTTTGCATTTAATTCTTACTATTATAAAAAATAAAATCTCTGTTTATGTACAAAGCTTTGCATATGATACAGTTCATGTCCAACAAACTCATTTGATTGACTTCAAAATGTGGCTTTTGCAGTTAAACAAAAACACAAATATTCACATATAAACTTATTCAGTGTATATACATATATATATATGTATATGCACACTTGCACCTTGTCAATGATTCATAAATTAAATAAACTTTACATTGCTGTTGAGAGTGCTAGTTCAGGCCTCGTTGTTGGGGCAGTGTGTCGGGGTGGGGGTGTAAACAGGGATGGTTATGTCACTGATCTCCTGGGCCCTCACGGGCTGCGGTGACGAGACCATGACGTAGTCGAACTCTCTGTGCAGCACCTTCTCGTACACGCTCTGCAGACCCACTGTTTTGGGGATCTGGGCCTGGTTGTAGTTGTCCCTGCGGTTGGGGTCCCGGGGCAGGGAGGCCGTCTTGGGGAGGCTGCTGAAGGAGGAGAGGGTCGGGGCCGGAGAAGGGGCCACGTTGGCTCTCACTGCTGAGGGACTCCAGCAGCGGTCTGAGTGACCCAGGACCTTGCATTCACTGGTGCAAGCCCACAGAGCTGAGAGACGAGAGGAAACAGAAGTTAGAAAAGTGCCCTAATTTTAAACTCAACCATTTAATTGAATTCTTTTTATCACTAAGTATGTGCAGTATGTGTCATGTCCTGTGTACATGCACTAAAGTGGATTCTTTGTTGTGATTTGGTACAGCCTGAGTAGTTTTGTTTTTATGTTAAATGATGTGAAGGCATTTAAGTGTGCAGCACTTCAGTCCAAGAAAAATGTTCCTGCATGTGACAAAGTATATTAAAACTATCCATTCATTTAAATATGTTTAGTCTTTACCATTTTGGCCACCCATGGGAGGAACCACAGTGCCGTCTCTCTTCAGTCCAGCGTCTCCACTGACGTCACTGTCGCTGTCATTGAAGTCGCTGTCCCCCTTCCCGCTGTCTTTGCCACTAAAGGCCGGGTCTCTGGCAGAGATTGTGGTGTATGAGTTTCCCTTCCAGATGGTGATGGGTCTCACTGCCTCCTTTCCATTCCCATAACCGGGCAGAGTAGAGTATCCCTGCAAAAAAACAGAGGAGAGAGGTGAATTTCTGCTGGATGAACACACACACACACACTCCCCACTTTAAGGTACCAAAACGCGTCTCACCTCGTGTTTATTCCCACGCTGCTTGTTGTTGCTGTCAGAGTCGTACACACATGGCACCTCGCTGCCGTCCTCTGACGCCGAGCACAGGTCACTGCTCCCGGGGTGAGCTGAGGTGAAGCCCCCGGACTGGCTGCCGTAAGAGTGACCATCAAATGCTGTCCCTGCCGCGGCCCCGTGGAGAGGGATTAGTGGGTTGTCCGCCACGTGACTCCTGCTGCCACGCTCCAGTGTGCCCTTCTCCCCGTATGAGTCGCTGTCTTCTCCACCTTTGTCGTGCTTGCGCCGGTTGCAGGTGGTGGCGATGAGTATGATGGCGAGCAGCAGGAGCGTGCAGCTGCCCGCGAGGACGACAATAATGACCACGGACAGGTCCCACTGCGCGTGCACCTCGTCACCCCCGCCTGGTGACTGGTACACTGTCCTGTCGCTCAGCGGGGCGCCCGCCACGACGAGGAAGTGGAGCGTGGCCGTGGAGGTGAGAGCGGGTCTCCCGTTGTCACTCACTGTCACAGTCACAGTCAGGGTCTCGTCCACGTCGTGATTGAGAACCTGGTTCAGGTAGATTTCCCCGGTGGCTTTGTTTACTGAGAGCACGTAGGGTTCACCGGTGGCTAAACCAAAGGAAAGATCCGAGTTCACGCCCTCGTCCGCGTCGCGCGCCTCCACCCGCGTAATGACGTAGCCGGTCGGTGCGTCCCGGGGCAGCAGGACCTCAGCGGAGCCGTTATAGAGAGGCGGGTGAGTGATGGCGGGTGCGTTATCGTTCTGGTCCACTATCCTCACATAGACGTTAGCGCTGCCGGACAGAGGCGGGGAGCCGCCGTCACTGGCCGTGATGCGCAGCTCCAGCTGCTTCATCACCTCATAGTTGAAGCTGCGGAGCGCGTACAGTGAGCCGCTGGCCGGGTCCAGGGACACAAAGGTGGAGATGGGGGAGCCCATTAAGTAGGTGTCCGCCAATTTGTAGCTGACCTTCCCGTTTGACCCCATGTCCATGTCCCGCGCCACTACCGTGGTGATGTACGCACCTGGAGCGTTGTTCTCCACCACCGCCACCTCATACACCGGTTTACTGAACACCGGCGCGTTGTCGTTCTCGTCCGTCAGTCTGATGGTGTACTGAGTGATGGTCCTGAAGGGCGGGGAGCCCAGATCTTCCGCCACCACTGTCAAGTTATATTCGGGGATCTTCTCCCGGTCTAAGGGGCTGGTGCTCACGATCATGAAGCTGTCCTCGTATGCCTGCTGCAGTTTGAAGTGGTCGTGTCCGTACAGTGTGCAGTGCACCTGTCCGTTTGCGCCAGAGTCTCTGTCCGAGGTGCTGACCAGCGCCACGAAACTCTCTCTGGCTGCAGCCTCAGTGATGTACGCTATCCCCGCCGTGATGGACGTCATGGGGGTGATGGAGATCTCCGGTGCGTTGTCGTTCACGTCCTGCACCTGCACTACTATTTTACAGATTGCCGGGCTCGGGTTCGGACCCAGATCGGTGGCCTGGACGTCAAACTCGTACGTCTTCTTACTTTCAAAGTCAATCGGGCTCTCCAGAGTGAGCCGCCCCGTCTTCCTGTCAACTCTGAAGAGTTGTCGTATTTCTTGGGGGACCTGGTGACCGAACCCGTACACCACCTCACCGTTCAGACCCTCGTCCGGGTCCTCAGCGTTCAGGTCCAGTAGGAGCGAGCCCACGGGCGCGTCCTCGGGCAAGTCCACGGAGAAGCTGCTCCTGTCAAACACCGGGCTGTTGTCGTTGTAGTCTTTCACCTTGATGTTGATGCGCGTGGTTCCGGTGCGGGACGGGTTCCCTCCGTCCATGGCCACAAGCTCCAGCGCGTAAGACGACTGCGTCTCCCGGTCCAGTTCCTTCATAAGCACCAGCTCCGCATATTTAACCCCGTCGGCTCTGCTGAGCACGTCGATTGAAAAGTGACTATTAACGGAGATCTGGTAGCTTTGGATGTAGTTCACACCAACGTCCTCATCCACGGCAAAGTCCAGTGGGATCCGCGTGCCCACCGCTGTGTTCTCGGAGATCTCCAGACTCGACTCTTTCCGTGGGAACTCGGGGGAGTTGTCGTTGATGTCCTTGACCTCCACCTCGACATGGATGAGTTTGAACTGCTCTTTGGAGAAGGTGACCACGTCGAAAGCGATGAGGCAGTGCAGGGTGTGTTTGCAGATCCGCTCCCGGTCTATCCTCTCTCCTATGGTCAGCTGCCCGTCGCTCTCCCTCAGACGGATGAAAGAGGAGTTGAACTGTTTCATCATCCTGAAATTGTTCCTGGAGCCTCCCGACAAGGAGGGAGAGGAGGAGATGTCCTTGGCCAAGTTTCCAATCACTGTCCCCGGCGCGTCTTCCTCAAATGTCTGATATTTAATCGTTTTTCCTTGTGTGACAGCAGAGATGCTTGTCAAAGAGACGCACACGAGCACCAGCAGCCCGTTCCACCCTATTCCTCCCATCTTGAGAGCTTCACTCCGAAAATAATGTGAAATTCAGCAAAGTGTCCGTAGTGAGTCCAATTTAAGGTCAAAACAACGCAACTGTCGACTCTTTGTTAGTATAAACCCTTTCATAAATATTCCATTTGTCTTTGGTTGCGCACTGTATATGCGCTCAGCTCTCTGTTCTGGAGTTGTGCTGCTCTCAGCGCAAGAAGGGCTGCAGTGTCTGCAGGAGGGTTTATATGGGGAGGCATGCAAATGAGCCGCACTGTGGCCAATCCGGGCTTTGAGAGGGAAAAGGGGGAGACTTCTGAAAAAGCTCTAAAGCCCCGTTTAAAAATTCCTGAACTGTGCGGGGAAACTTGGCAGCGAGTGTGCGGGCTGAACGCGGGGTTTGATTTAATACAGCTTCAGTTTCCGTTGCTTGTTTATGTTCAACGAGTCTGCGCACCGGCACACGGGGGAGAGAGAGCTCACAGAGATGCGCAGTGTCCCTGAGATAGAGGACAAAGCATTTGAATACAAGTGTCTGTCCATATAGGCGCACCTTCTGTGTTCACAGATTTATCCCCACGCGCGTGTCCATGTGCAACCCACCCGTGTAAAACCAGTCACTGACAACTCCCAACTGTCCCACTGTATATGACCTCTCCACATCTGATCAGGGGAATAACTTCATGAAGGAAAAAAAACGACATTAACCCCCCCCCCTTTTTTTTGTTCTCCACAGTGTTCTGATCAACTCATGCACACAAATAAGATTTCATATACTTTGATAATGCTGATACAGCTTATGCTGAGTAACTGCTGTGCCACGGATCCAAACAGAAATGTGTTGTAACTGCACGGTGGTAATAATAGCATCAGCTCATTTTACTTTCATTAATACATTCCATAAATTTGCGTTGCCTTCTATTATTCATCCCCCGGTGTATTCCAGTAATTGTTTGCACATCGGATCATTTCTGAGTGAAAGATCCATATAAACATTGATTTTAGTCTCAGATCCGCTCACGAGATCTCTGTCTTGTGCGCGCGAGAGGGGATTTCTTTATTTTTTAAATGAAAGCCGGTGTAACGACCCGGTTTAACATGCGACTCTCCCTGGCCTCGTCTGCCTGAACAGAGCGGTCACGCGCGCTCTCACGCACCCTTCCACGAAGCCGTTACAAATGGGATTTGGCTGGAAACGTATTTAGGAGGGGGGGGGGGGGGGGATTTATCGGGATTTCTAAAGTGAGATTATATCAAAGGCGTATATGAAGCCCTCGTTAGTAGCAGACGGGATAATGGCGTGGCAGGGTCTCCCTTTGCAGCCGTCCACACCGGTATTGTGGCCCCTGAGCTGCAGTCCGTGGGGGCCCTATAACTCCCGCCGCCTCCACGCAGCCCTGTGCCTCATACTGCAGCATAATGGGGCAGAGCCACAGGCAGCCTTTGTGTCCCGGGCCCGACCACGACTCCTTTCATTACAGCGAGATGGGAGATGAATTGCCTGGACATCAGGGTCCCTGCTATTAAAATACATTTAGAAAACGACCGGGGCCCCGTCACGGCTCTTTAAGAGATTTTCTCATTCTGCACAGACTCTCTCTCTCCCTCCCTGCCTCTCATTCCTTATTCACCCCCCACCCCCACCCCACCACCACTCTCCACCCGCGTACACACACACTCAGCTTTTTCAGGGGCAACACTTGCATTAGAAGCTAATATCACTTGGCATGTTCTACAAAGAACCCATCTGCCACAGAAAGTCAAATAGGAGACACCTGAATGGGCAACAAGCAGCTTGCATAGTTATAGACACAGTCAGGCCTGTCCTGGGGGATAAGAGGCATCACTCTGTGAGTAATTACACACACCGAAAACAAAATTAACAGCTCTCATACACGAGTCTTACAGAAACATGGCTGCCACTCTCCAACCAGTTAATGAAAAATAATATAGCTGGGACTTTGAGTTAGAAAACGTCCATTTCCATGTTGTAATCTGGAATAAATGATGCAACTGTGATTCATTTGCTGGAGAAGACTGATGGGGGATGAAAAAAAGACAATTCATTCATTCATTCATTCATCCATTCATTCATTTATTCACTCAAACTGCATGGAACAGGTAGGAGGTCTGCTGAGAGAGTTTCTCATGTATTAAATCTGATGGTATTTAAAGAGCAATCAAAGGCAAATCTCACTGCACTGAGTCTCGTCTCGTCTCGTGGATTAAAATCTCTGCACGTGCGTGTATGTGCGCGCGCGTGCAATCGAAAGAGGGACACCATCCATCCATCCATCCATTCATTCATTCATGCACACACCTAAAGGAACTAAAAAAAAAAGAACTTATAATAATTCTTTCACGTGACCACCGTGTCAGACTCGGCCGTCTGCACGCGAGTTCAACAATAGTGGAATTAGAGTGAGTCTCCCAAATCCCAAATCCCTTCCATTGTTCACGAGACATATTAGCATTTTCTTTAACATATATAAATACATCTTTGGAGGAGGAACCCCCTCCACCACCATCTCTTTCTCTTCGTCTTCTCTTCAGCATTGTGGTCCCATTTGCTCTAGTGATCGCCGGGTATTTGGAGTCTGAAGCTCGTCGCCCGGTCCCTGCCTCTTGTTGGGGGCTTAAGTCTTTGAGATGGAAATGGTCTATTTGGTTTCTTTTGTCCAGCAGATAAACGCTGGAAGGAGAGGAGGGAGGGAGGGGGGGAGAGCAGGAGGGTGAGAAAGGGAGAGTTAGTGTGTGCGTGTCTAAGATGATCGATCAGAGCACAGAAGCCTCTTCATCCTCCTCCTCCAAACCCACCACCACCACTGCTAACCTTTGCCTAACTCGCGTGCCATCACGCGCACACAGTCCTAATTGGTTCCCCGCACTAATTATCCAATTATCGCCTCTTCACCAGAGGAGCCGCACTCTGCCCATAATGGCCTCATCCTCCACTCACTATTGATGGAAATGATTAGGAGTGAATGGGCCCCATCACTGATTGAGTGAGAGCTTCACTTGAGAAAGTTGTGTCACGGCCTCTGCTGCACTTCACGCGCATGAGGGCGAGATTGCGCTCATTCGACCTGTATTATTCTGACACTCTCGTCCAAATTGAGACATGATGAAGGAGCGCGCAGGTTAATTAGGGCGCCTTTGTGCTGCGCCTCTCTTACATAAGGACAATAACAATAATAAAAAAAAAGCCTGAGCTGAGGCTCTAACACAGATAGAGTTTGTTGTAATAAGTGTCTGTGCGCGTTATACAAGGCAAACAGCATCTCTGATAATGTGGGTCTCAGCAGGTCACGCTTTCTTCAGGTCTACTAATTATCACCTACAGGAAAGTATATATAGTTCCAGCATTATTGCTCTCCACTGTCACCTTCACGTACAGTGGCACATAGTGTGTCATATTCACTTTACTGTTATAGAAGACCAAACCATAAAACAATTCATATTTAAGGAACTTTTATTTTATATACTGGAATCTGCAATTAATCGATTCCCACAATAGTCGATCAATTCAGTAATCACTTATTGACAACTTAATGATCAGTGTGATTGCATGCAGGCTGTTGAGGTCACATTTTGATTCAAACTTATCTTTACAATGACTTTTTCACAACTTTAAAGAGTGTTTTTGAGTCTTAAGGTTACAATTAGGTCAAGGCAGAGTCTAGATATAAATATATAAACTCTAGATATTTTAGATTAGAAATAGTGTTTATCTTAGGTTTTTTGGTTGAAGATTAGTGCACACTTTCACATGTCTTAAGTTTTAAAAACCAAAGTCATTAAACTGATTTACTTGTTTAATTCAAGTCCAGTATCAACACACTCAGAGCTTCACTTTGAATAAGGAAGTGCAAATTAATACTAGAACCCTTTTGTGGTTTTACTGCCCGCTAATGTTAAAGAGTGACACTAATGTATGCAATATTTTTTAGTGTTATGTTTGAATCAATCGCCCCTTTTTCCATCGCAGGAACTTTTCTCATTTTGCCGGGATTTTGAAAAACCTCAGCGTGTTTCCACTGAAATTAGGGAAAAACTTCCCCTCGACCCGAACTTTCCTCCGAAAGAAGTGCCTATACTAGCGACTGGGGATTACCAGGAACTTTAGCTTCAGCTCAGAGTGATAGGTGAAAACTATTTTGAAGCTTGATTTGCACAAACCAAACACGTCTTCTTTCTTGTTTAGTAAAATGAAATGGGTTTCGGGAAACAGACCCAATGTAGCGATTGGCCGCTGTGTTAAATGTTCTGACTGTACGTCATCAGCAACACTCTGATTGTGACAAGAACTTTGAGGTGCAGTGGAAACACAAACCACACAGATTACTGGGAATTATTTTGCCCAGCTAAATAAAATAAAATAAAGGGGGGGGGGGGGTACTGGTAGGGCCCCCCTCCAAATCAAATTCAGTTTAGAGCCCCATAAAGGCTTGGGCCAGCCCTGGGTCGAGGTAGGTTTGGTCATTTAGATGATGGTTAAGGAATGTATATTATCCCTTAGTGTTCTCACTAAGAACGCTGTGTGATAACGATTAACAATGCTAATTAATCCCATTCTTAATGGTTTGACACCATCTTACCTCTCTGAAATCCTTCTTCTTCAGCTCTAATAACAGTTGCTTTTAGTTGTGCCAAAATCCAGACTAAAAACTCTGGGCGGCCTTTTGCCTTTTTTTACTTTTAGAACGATTTACCCAGGCAAATGAAGTCTGAACACCACTATTGAACATTTTAAATCACTTTCACCACTTTCACCTCTTCTTCTTGGCCTTCACTTCAGGATAGGAATAGTCAGCCCGGACACTTCTATCTAGATTTTTACCTTTTTATTATCTTACTTTATCTACTTTTTATTGAGTTCATGTTTTATACCTTGTTGCTGTGCCTTTAACTCTTTGGTCAACCCTGGATGTTTTTAAAGAAATAAAGTTGATTTGACTTGACATAACTATAACTTATGTTGTATAAGTGAGGTTACAAAGTCAACTGCTGGACACGTGGGCGCACTCCTCTCCTGTCCTGCCAATAATAACAGTTTAATGACAGCAGCGACAGGCAGAGAGCTGCTGTGGCTCAGGCCTGAATGGAGCATCATGCATAGACTGGCACCAGACTGATAACGTCCAGTAACATTAAACACATCCATTCAGCTTCTCTCTTAGTTAACTTCTGCTCCGATCCATCACCTTCCAGCCCATCTGTCGCTGATTGCTGCAACACTTTGAATAAATTCCTCCCGACGAACAAAACGGTTAACATCTCATGAATACAGCTTTTTACACCCTCATACAGATTGTGGGGAAACTTTAGGGCCAGTGGAGTAACTAGTGTAAAGAAATCTGTCCGCGGTCACTCCCTCCCCGCTTCCACTTCATTACCAGTATTGTGCTCGGGAGCGCGCAATCTGTGCGGCCGTCTCCGCCCGGCCCCGCCAGCTTTCTAATGAGTTTCAGATGATGATTTAAAGGCTCGCACGGTCCTTTCGCCCCTGCAGAACACAACTCCTCCCACCTCCCCGTCCCCAATTCTCCCTTTCACTGCTTTTGAGTCTCAACAGCTTTTGTCTCGAGCTGTGTCCATCACTGCTTTTTCTGGAGCGGGTTCCAGAGGAGGTCAGCAGGAGGAGCGCACATAAACATTCTCACATCAGGCCCGAATAAAGGAGCAATGTGTGGTGGGAGTAACATGGGAGCAGGAGGATGTGAAGGGGAGAATTTAAAAGCTTGTGGTTAGTGAGAACAGGTTTTCTCCAAGTGCCTCATTTCCTCTCAAGATAAACTTCTGTTTTTGTTTAAATTATTATTAAACCCCAATCCCATTGACAGACACTGAGGAATGGAACACTGAATAGAGAAAGAAAACTTAATCAAACTAAATCAATATGTAACTAACATCTTCTGAAACAACAACAAATTACAGACACAACTAATAATGAAAACATCACCATCTTCAATACACTTTCCCAACAATTTAAATAACATTAACCAACAATAAAGAAAAGAAAAAGAAACGATTCAACATTGTTTTAAATGGACATGACACAGAGACATTTGTGTGAAATAAACATTAAGGTAAATAGTTCCAGTATTATCACACAAAACAGTTAAAGTTTAATAAAGTTAACACATGTTAATTTAATAGGTTTCGGGCTGTGTGTGTGTGTGTGTGTGTGTGTGCATACCTGATGGTTGCACTGTGCCAGAATGTGTGTCCTGTGGAAGAACAGATGGGGTGGATGAGTTAAGAGAAGCATGGAGGGAGGGAGTGAAACGGCTGACGTGTGGATATCACTCATGTGAAGTTATGTCTCCCCCTTTGTTTTTTCCTCCTCCTCCTCCTCCTCCTCGTGCATTTAGAAGTATAGGCACCAGCATGCAGATGAGCTGCACGTGATGTGTTGGTGTCGATGTATCCAAAAGTACGTTGGTAGCCATAAGTGTCTGTGGTAATCCATCAATCAATGGGACATTGTCTGAGGCTTATAGGGATCTATAGAGAGGACTTTTACAGGCCAAAATGGCTCACTTAACTTCCTCGTGCTGAGAAATTAGGATGGAGAAATAGCAGATGCACAACACAGCATTACTGCACCCACCACCACCCCCAAAATAAAAAAGATGAATACACAGCTAAGCTGTGAGCACTAGGACAGTGTTTATGTAAGAGAATTAAAAGTAACACTTTGTAACTTCTGAACAGCTGCTCCGGAAACAGATCAGCTCCACTGAACACAGTTATATGGAGCTGACAAGTGTGAGACAGTGCAAAAATCAACACTGAATAAGTTGTGTTCACACATTTTCTTTAATAGCTGCATGACTCTGTACGGCGACGTCTTCAGTGCTGTAGTGAGAGACATGCGGGGGGCTTCAGAAAAAACAACAACCCTTCTCTCCTCAAAATAAATTCATTTGCAATTCAAACAAAGTCAGTTTTTGCAGTCATTACGTTTGCATGTCAACATGTTAGTCTGACTGAAGTTGTGCTACACTGGGTTTGTCAGTGTCACACTAACACACCCACATATTGTGATTAATTACGCAAGTTGTGTGAGTCACATTTTAGCTGGCCAATGGGTTTAGTAGGTGGAGGTGACTATGCATAGTTTTTTTTAGTCATATTGGTGCTTTCGTCCACATGGAAAGGGTATTTTTTTGAAGACTTTTTTCCCAAACGCCGCCCATGTACGGGAAAGCGATGATTTCATAGTCCCACCTTTCTCTTGCACTGGCATTCACTGTCCCTATCTTCATCGTCATTGTCATTATCATCATCACACTCTTGTGTTTGGGGATTGTTTGACAGTTTGACTAGTTTCAATGAAAAGTGACTAAATTCAGCCTGAAAAGACGCTAGCCATCACAAGAGCACGTCCTGTCCTCACTGTGAGTTCAGACAGTGTTTACTTTATTAATAACCTTTCTTTTATTTATTTATTTATTTATTTCCCCTGGCTTGGTTCATTCCGTCTCGCTTTATGTCATTATATAGATTGTAATGTGTGTAACGTCTTCTTCTCTGTTTTTAGTACAGCGTTAAAGCGCCTTTTGTGGGGTTTCATGTGGGCGGAAAGGTCTAAAGCAGGGGTGTCAAACATACGGCCCGGGGGCCAGAACTGGCCCACCAGAGGGTCCAATCCGGCCCACAGGATGAATTTGTCAAAATTTCACACTATGATTACAATCTAAACGTAATGTCAAATGCAATATTTTTCACTTCCAGATACCTGTGACTAAATGATTATGCCTTTATAGATGATGTGTAAATAGTAAATTTAGGCATGATATTGTTGAAATTGCACTTATATTTCTCAAGAAATGTCATGTTTTGTAAAAATATCCCTCATTAAATGTAAAACAAAGGAGAAAAAACAAAGGAGTTCTTGTTGGTCATAGGTTATTATGCTATTATTTTACTATTTTTACTGGTCCGGCCCACTTAAGATCAAATTGTGCTGTATGTGGCCCCTGAACAAAAATGAGTTTGACACCCCTGGTCTAAAGGAAACCTTTCCAAAATGACAAAGAAAAAGATAGTTACTAACAAGCTGAACCTAGTGAAGTGGAGGCAGACACATTTCTGTAAATAAATGGATTCCTCACTATTGCTTGTGTGCTGGGACAGAAGTCCAACTGAATGGTTGTGAACTTAACTGTGCAGAAAAAAAACGGCGTGTTGGCTCATAACATTTTCATCTAATGATGCATTTCATTATCACAGATAAAGATTGCAGTAAATGTCTGTAGTTTGCAATGGTTTCCATCATGAATAAAAACATTTCTTGAGGCTTATTAGCTCTTTAACTTTAAGCAATAACCCACTAACCTACTTTGTAGACTCTATGAGTCACACAAGACGATCGCCGAGTGCAGCAGCCAAGGTGGAAACGCTTCTAAAGTTGCATGTTTGTTAGGCAACAGAACTCCCACTCTCTCTCTCTATCTTACTTTGTAATTCTTCTCTCATCTATTCACCCACTTTTCTCTACCTCTCTCCATTCCTCTGCTTCTACGTCTTGCTGCTTCAAGTCCCTGCAGCGCTATTTGGAGCAGGCACAGACCTATATTAATGTGACTAAAGAGGATTGTACAGGTAACACAGGTCCAGCTGCAGCAATGCAGCTCCTCTATCACACCGCATTAAGGCTCGCTGTTTATGGAGTCATTCTCAATAAACAATACTATATAATTCTCTTTGAACATTACAGCACATGCCTCACATAAAACAAAAGCAAAGGGAAAACCACGCACGCACGCACGCACGTAGGCAGGCTGGCTGCACACAGCCACAGTATTATGTGATCAGTGTGTCTTCTCTGCATGTGCCAGCAAGACTTTAAAGGGAAGGCATTGTTTTCCCTAGTGAGTAAACACACCACCGAGGACAAGTAATCATATTCATCTACATGCACCAAAAAGCTTCTCACCAAAACAAAAAAAAGATATATCTCTTCGCTCACTATACGGCTAATCAATATTTAAGTAACCCAGCCTTGATTGTTCATGCAGGCCAGGAGAGGGCTAATGAGGCAAAACTGCAAAACAACAATGTGCTCACCAAAGTAGGCTTTCGACGACAAAATGATGTGACACATTTTCTGGATTACCGGCCGCACGGCTGGTGCAGTGGTTTGTACTCTTGCCTTATAGCAAGAAGACCTGGGTCGGAACAATGTGAGAGTAAATGGTTGTTTGTCTCTATGATGGACTGGCGATCTGTCCAGGTGTACCCCACCTGTCGCCCTATGTTAGCTGAGATTGGCACAGCTCCCCCCCCACGATAAAGCGGGTGGAAAATGGATGGATGGATCTCCTGGATCAGTCCACTCAGCCAACAAAGAGATGAGAAGCGCTTGCTTCTGATCTGTGCTCACATGCCGTTTGTTGTCATCGCTCTGTAGACTGAATAAATGACTGTGTTTTTGTAGCCTTCTGAGTTTCCATCATCATGGCTTTCATGAGTAAGGAATGTTCTAACAGGACCAGGCCGGAGTGTCCAAGGGCTATAAGCTGTGTTTTCACCAAGTGGCACAGCGCAGGTCAGATCACATGGTACGCTTTGGACGAGCAAACCCCGATCTGGCTTGCATCGCCACCACTGAGTGTGTAGGCCAGATGGTGAGAGCTACATTGGCTACGCTAACAGGGTGACATCATGCCAGTGTGTGGCACAGTGTAGGCCGCCAAATTCACCAGTTCAAACGTAGAAGTAGAACACAAATGCTGCACGCTGGTATTGTTTTGTCTCTCGTCATAAAATATTTAAAGACGGCACATTTTGTGTTTTCCATTCCATTCCATTCTGTAAACCAAACAACAGACACAAGTGTGTCCACTGTAACACCGCCGTTTAGGGGAAGGATCACTGTGCTGGAAGGTTACCAAAGACATCAAGAGTGAACATGCATAGTCTTCTGGTTTGCTGGATGAGGCTAGACGTTATTTTCCCATAGACTACGTCTCACTTGCTTTGTAACATCAGTAAACATTTTCCTGTGGGGTTAATGGTCTGAATCACTGCTTTTTTAATAGCACATGATGTCAATTTGTAACATATGAGTAGACCCTGTTGGGACTGACAGCTGGTGTCATGGTTGCAGGTCCTCAATATTTTGGGTCTTCCTGCATACACATGTTTGCGTCCCTTTAAATGCTTGATGGCGGACATAACTGATGCATGGTGCTGGAGGAAATCAGAGGTTAACAGAGCAGTGCTAGTCACGGTGAACTTCAGAGTTAGTGGCTAATGTTGCTAAAATGAGAACAGCCTTGTCTGAGTGTAAATCTGATTGGCCGGTGCCTGTGCTGTAATAGCTGAATGACACGATTTGATTGGCTAGTGCTCGTGACTTTCATTGATTTGTCGACAATTCTTCTGCCGCATGCAGTGCAATGGTGCTAGCAAAGCAGAGCAGTGGGTCCACAGTGTAGTTCAGCAACATGTGACGTCGCCCCATTCAAAATGAATGAGCAGCAATTTATTTAAAGCCTCCACCGTGACACGTGTCAGTGCAGTGTAGCAGTTTCACTAAGGGACTGTACAAAAGTTAATAATGGATGGTAAGTGTATTAAATAGTAACAAATCCATTTTCATGCAAGGTTTATTTTACCATTATGCAGAGACAGTCCTTCAGTTTAAATGTCTACACATGTGTATGTTTGTGTAACATGTGTTTTATTCAGTTTTCTTGGTGGCTTACATTATTTGTTCAATTTAAAAATGCATAGTGGTGAGCACTTTTGTCTTTGCAAGCGAGAAGAAGACCCGCGTCAGAACAAGGGCCTTTCTGCATAGAGTTTGCATGTTCTCCCTGTGTGTGCTTGGGTTTTCTCCGGGTTGTCCAGTTTCCTCCCGCAGTCCAAAAACATGCAATATGTGGATTAAGTAAATTGGACACCCAAAATTGACCATAGTTGTGAGAGTGGGTGTTTTTTTGTCTCTATGTGTCCCTGTGAGGCACCAGCGATCTGTCCAGGGTGTACCCTGCCTTTCGCCCTATGTCAGCTGAGATTGGCACAGAACCCCCTGTGACCCTCATGTGTAGGATAAAGCGGTATAGAATGGATGGATGGATTTAAACTGGTACACCATTGTAGTGGTTAGCAACCCAGCCGGCTTCACGACCTGATTGGAACAAGGGCCTTTATCTTTCTTTCTAGAGTTTGCATGTTCTCCCCATGTGTGCGTGGGTTTTCTCTGGGTTCTGGTTTCCTCCCACAGTCCAAAAACATGCAGATTTATGGATTAGGCAAATTGGACTCTCTTTGTCTGTGATGGACTGGTGACCTGTCCAGGGTGTACGTGGCCTTTCGGCCTACGTCAGCTGGGAATGGCACCAGCGACCCTCATCTGGAGCGGTAGAAGATGAATGAATGGTACACTATTATATCAACTGTAACAACAGTAAGAGTATTGTGTTCTGATGGCGTTGCTCTCATCAAAAAAATTACTTTTGTGCAGTCAAATGTCAAATCTTTGTTCCCAGAACTGTGGTCCACGCAGACACGCCAGACTTTTACTCCACACCAGTGTCATAAAATGCTAAAATAAAAGGTGTTATGCATGTTACTATGACTGTGGATCCAAGTTAGGAAAGGCAGTTAGCGTGATGTGGTTCTCCAGTGCCATCAAAGAGGGGGGAGAGAAAAGAAAAAAAACACAAGCGCTGTAAACACAAAGATCCTTGCAAGCAGACAAACACACAGCAGGCAACATCCAATTATCTTCGCTTACAATAAATGAGGAATAGTCAAATTAGTGTTGGCTCCAGAAACCATCTACAAAGACAGGAGTATGAAAAGCAGAGGGAAAACATCTTCACTCATGATGCCTCGTAGACCCTAGACACGAAATCAAATGTAGGCTATTTCATAAAACTACAACCCCGTGTCATCAAAGCTCTCCCCGTGGAGGCGTTATTCTTGATCGCTCCTCCTTTCTAAGCGTCCTATTTCTCCACACTCGTCTCGCGTCACCGAGAGGGAAAAACCCTGCGCTTGATTCATCTTAACAGTTTGTGTGTCACTGGGAAACAAAAATTGGGTGAAACTTAAAAAAAAAAATGTGCAGGCTTTGTTGCCAGAGAACAGAAGGCTGACAAAGTTTTATAGAGGCAGCCATGAAGTTCTGCCTCATTAGATAGAATAGCTGTTCTATATTCAGGGTCTCTGTGGGCTAACAAATGCAAAGAGTGGGCCAAACTCGGTTTGTTCCGCCAGAGCCACGGCCTTTTTGTCTGTGTTTGGTGGGTGGGGTTGGCAGAGCTGTGAGTGGGACCTTCAAAACCTGTATTTCACTGCAGCTGGGCCGAAAGAGACATATGTGATAGACTCCACGAGGAACCTTGTGGGATTTCATGTTGCACATCTTATCCTTTAATATTTAATCCTCCCAGTTACATCAGACTGACATGAAGTGCAGGTGCACATGTCACATTGTTTTCCCACAGAGTAGCACAGAAGAAAGCAGAATACATCAGCTGGAGACTGCCATCAAAAACAATGACTGAACCGGTATTTTTGTATTTTGTATTTTGTAACACTGGTTGTCATCTTGTTTGTTTTGGGGATACTTTGTGATTGTGTTATTTGCTTAGGTTGTTCTACATTGCTGTGCATGTCAAATTACTGCAAACAAATCCAATTCATGGCTTTTTGAAAAGGTGTCAGACCTGCTGGGTAAATTGATCAACATTATGATTTTAGACATTTCCTTCAGGAACTGGTGGAGACCAAAGCGGAGACAATATTGATTTCAATACATCAGGTGTGGAACGACGCAAAAACTACACAAAATTAATATTGATGTGGAAATGGTGACATCAGCTTCATGAGTTCATTGTAGATGGTGCCTTTGCTGCATTTACCGCTTGTTTGAGCACAAAAATGGCAAGAAGAGTTAATATTGGTTAAAAAAACACCATGTAAATAAATAAATATTGCAGACATATTTTATCTTAAAATAGACTGTATTATCTTTGTCATTTAGATGCTGGACTTCATTGATTGGCACTGTAATTTATCGATTTACAAAGTGTGGAGCAATTTCTATATGATGTTGATTATTTTTTTTGTCATGTTTGCACCAACTCTAGAGGACAGAGACTCTTAAGTGTGTCTTTTAAATCTGCTGGCTGACTCCGAGGACACATCACTGAGTTGTCTCCAAAAAAGAAAAAGAAAAAAGCTTTGAGGATTATAAGAAAACCATCTCGGAGTTGCTGTTGCATGTCTGTGTCCTAGATTCAGCTTGATTCTTCTTTGATTACACCCAGAAAGCCCCTCACACACACACACACCATGAGCCAGGATAATGGGGGGGATACATTTGCACCATGTCATTATTTTCATCTTATTCTGCAATCATTTATTATAGGCAGCATTTCATTGGTTACTTAATAGGCTTACTCTTTATTCACGTTGGTACTCATTAGGGGCTAATAATGCAAATGTTACACAGGCTATTAAGGCTGTTTAGCAGGCGTGTGTGTGTGTGTGTGAGAGAGAGAGAGAGAGTTGGGCAGATGGACTCAGCTCCGGGGCCGCCCTCACCCCTGACCCGCCTACAGCTGTCCCAAAACGCAGCCTGGGCCTCAGCACGGAGCGACCGGAAAATCGGTAACACGCCGGAACCGACTTGTCAATACGCAGGACAATTAGGCGCGTTTGAGCGCCACTTCTGGCTGCGCAGCGGCGCTCGTTGCTGCGTGAAACACGCAGCGATTACAGCGCAGATGAAAGAGGAAAGGGGGCCATGCGGTGCCTTTCTGTGAAGCCCGGGGTTGACCGATGGTTCTCGCATGAATGGGGCTCTGGTGGTCATACATAAATTTAGAGGTTAAGTGAGCCATCAGGAACAAATGTTTGCATTTATTAACTAAGGATAATAGCTCCCAGCAGTGAAGCACAGCCTGTGTTTTCTCTTTGGCCTGAATTCTTAAGCGCATTTCGAATTACCTTCACTCTCTGTGTATTAGCTGTGGCACTGAAGTCCAACCCAACCTAAATCAAGTCTAAAGAATCCATACACTCACTCTGAATTTGAATTATTAATACACATTATAAGCACCCAAGCGGCCTCTTAAATACTAATGACATTGCGCTATTAAAACACACAGATTGCTCAAAATGAAGAAAAAAAAAATAATAATAATAATAATAAGCAGAGACTTCATTAAAGACACCAGAGAGTGAAACGTTCACGAGGCTCGTTAAACTGAACAAACATTCCTATTCACGTGAGGAGGAGGAGGAGGAGGAGGAGGCTTCCCGCAGGAATGCATGAGGCAGGTGTAAATTTAAACTGTTAATGAGGCGCATCAAAAGCATCAAAGTCGCGCCGTGCTGAGCCATTCTGCCATTTAGTCCACATACGAGACAAAAGTCACCAGAGAGTGTTTTCCTCGCTAAACGGTGCAGAATGAGTCCGAGCAGCAGGGGTTACATTGAGGCCTTAAAACCCCCGCGGACTGCACCAGGCTGACCGGCCAAAGCCTCACAGTTCACACCCTAACGAGACAGATGAAACGGCCTCTATTGGCTGGAGAGCAGCGTATGATCTGCACAAACATGTCTGTGAGTGCATTCATTCATTCATCCATCCACCCATTCATTCATTCATTCATTCAGAAGAGAAATAAATGTAGAAGTAATTCCCTGTCTGATGACTTTGTAAGTCATAGCTATACCTAAATATCTCATAACATTTCTCATACATCAGATTTATGACAATCTGCTCATTATCAATAAGAAAAATGTTAATTCTAACGAAATCAGGGGACTTTAAAGGGATAGTTCAACTTTTTTAGTGTGGTTACATGAGGTACTAACATATTAGAATATTTAAACACTCATTTTGAACAGTGAGAATGTGTTAATTCCTGGATTAAATTACTCTGTACTACTGTTTTATATCAGTTCCAGCTCTGATCAGCATTGATTGGACCCAGGTGGGCCACACCATTGTTTGAGTGGTAAGCCTTTGCTGCAAGAAGACCCAGAGAAGACCCAGAGTTTGCATGTTCTCCCTGTGTTCGTGGGTTTTCTCCGGGTTCTCCACTAATCCTCCCACAGTCCAAAAACATGCAGATTTGGGGATGAAGCAAATTGGACAGTAGATGGTTGTTTGTCTCTCTGTGGCCCTGTATGGACTGGCGACCTGTCCAGGGTGCACTCCACACTGGCGACCCCCATGACCGTCATGTGGAGAATATAGTTGTTTTTTTTTTTAAATTTTTTTCTAGATATCACAAACGGTCCATGTTGTGTTGTTGAAAACTCGCTACGCTATAGCTAGAGCTACTGTGTTTTCATTTGGAAAAAGTATTTTCAGATTAAACACAACATGCTTCTTCTCGATGAGTGATTCAGCTCATTGGACACGCACGTGCCACATTACTAACGTGCTGATGCACTAAATATGTGCTCCGTATGTGTCTCGGCCCAAACTTCCAACCGAGAGATAAGGCAAACTGAATATTTGCTCTTCGCTATTCAACAAACCAAAGATACAAAAGGTTAATTGCTGAACTTTAAAGGTGCTGCAGTGAGTTTTTAGTTTTTTTTTTCCTTTGGTCAGAGCCAGACCATCTGTTTCGCCGTTTTCACTCAGAGCCTTTACATACATGTTAAAAGTCAGATTGTAGTCGGGCTAAGACAATAATTTGGTTTTCTTGATGTCAAGTAAGCATGTTAGTCCAGCTAAAATCAAGCAAGTCTTAGTCAGACTAATATAATGCGATTCATACTCCTTCATTTATATGCTTAGTCGGACTGGAGTCGGACTTGGCGTTCTGTGAATGCACCAGAGTTTCCTCCCCGGTCTTTGGCCCAGAAGTAGAATGACACAACCTGCAGTACTGTTGGCGGACATCATACGGCGGCGGCAACACAGCAAACAACACAGCAATGGCTACATTTGACCTTAGTTCCAAGTTCCCATTGACTTTCAATATCAATCAATGTTGAATATAAACAGCTTTCTGTCAAATCCAGAGCCTGTTTGTCTGTTTTATGATAATAAACTGGTTTAACACCTCAAGCCTCTGCTTTGATAGAGTGCAAAAGATACGAACCTTCTGGAATAATTGATTATCTTTCCATCTGAATACAAATTTACATCATCTATCATCTCTGGAGCAGAGAAAATATGTTGTTATCTTTTCCGATTACCAGAGTGACCTTTTCCTCTGACGTCAACGTGAACTCGTATAAACAGAGAACTTTTCTATCTTGTTTCTGGCATTGAAAAGCAGGCGTGAATGTTCACTATTACTCTGCATATTGTCCTAAGGCATACGAGAAAAAAATATGTGAATGATGAAATCCAGAACGATTCCCTTTGGTAGACAAATTCCTATAAAGCCTTGCACCTCAGCGGGCATGTAGGGGTGGGCTCTGGGAAATTAGATGTTCATGACTCTGTGCATGTGTGTGCGCATATATATCTATATATCCCCAAGGACTAATGAGAGGCTTGCATGTGCGTTTGCATGCCTGCTGTAGGTGGTTACACGTGTGCGTGTCTGTTAAATAAAAGACACGTTATGCAAATGAGCACATGCGACCAACTTGAAAGATAACGGCGCCTCATGCAGTTTTACTGTTCAGTGAGACTAACAAGGCACAGTGCACCATCAGGGCTGAGCAACAGTGATCCCAGCCGTTAGACAAGTCAAGTCAAGGGGGCAACACAGGGGGCGCCGCTGTGCCTGAAGTGGGTACAGGATTGGCATCGGTCAGTGTGTTTCATAGATATAGATATAATGTTAATTTGTTAAATGTTACATGCCAAAATGACAAAAACGTTCTTGCAGAGCTGCAGCTGCTCCTTATTATGTTTTTTATTAAATGTGCCTCTGTACACACAACAACATGTCAGGACTCTTCAGTATGGAGCCATACGTCTGTTGGTTCGGCAGATATTTCACAATAAAAGCCTTGTTGAATAAAAATGAAGGCAGCTAGAGGAAATGCCAGAGTGCTTTTATTTTGAAATGGGCACCGGCCACGTTGTGTTTGTGACACATATGACTCTAAAAGTGGCAAAAATTACATACTGTGCCTTTAAGTTGAGCTACACTTGTAGCTATGCTGTTTCATACATTGCATGGTTCTTGTTCTCATATACAAGCACTAGTCTAGTGGGGAATTGGATTATTGAACGAACTGTGTATACCTCCGCTATACTAGATGGCGATACACCCCCCTGTGTTGGGCAATTTCAGGTTGACAGACCAAAACCACTTTATCTGGCAGCTTGTTGTTAGCATTTCATGTCCTTTTCTACCATCTATTCACTTTGAAATGATTCATTAAGACGCAGTGGTCCGGATGTTGCCACGTTTTTCTCGTTGTTGTCTTCTTCCTCTGTGTACAAGCTTATTTTATTTCTGGTTCAAAGCCAGACGCCATGAACTAGTTACGTTTGAGTCCAGTTGATCATACACAAGCAGACTTCCAGTCACACTATGTGAGTATACTGACACGTTCTTTGTTTACATGGCTATCTAAAAGCCCTGTTTTAGTCAGAGGCTCAGTTTCTGTAGATTTGCATGTCTCACTTTGCGAAGGTCACAGCAAAACAACACATAGGACATGAAAAAAAGATCAGACACAAAAGAACAACATATAACATACATGGCTTTGTTTTGTTTAAAGTGGAGATGGTTGACGGTATTAGGCTTCTGCTGAAGCGGGCTTTATTGCATTTCCTACTTTTGAATCTCCTTTGTGATGGTAGGATACCATAATGTACTGAGTGATCGCAACCATTAGAGGAATCTATGGGTTTTATGAGGCAACACAGAGGACGCTGCTGTGCCGCAGGTGGGGAGTGTTTGAGGATTGGCATCAGTCAAGTCTGTGGCCCATTTCTGGCCTTCAGTGGCTTGACAGGTGATTCGATATGTGTGTGACACACTGGCATGCATGGCAGCCTGCTGTTCACGTGGATAGTGCCGGGGATTACAAACAAGGAGGGGCCGTCCATCTCGGTCTCCTGTCCTCTCCTCATCTGGCTTGTCACTCATTCCTCATCCACGGGACTGTGAAGGTTGCGCCTCCAACGTGTGCCCTACTTTCCTGCTTTCACGCTGAATGGAGATGAGCTCAACTTATTTCTTTGTGAACATCTGTCTGATTTTAATTAACATCACAGTCATTGTGATGCGCTCTCCTTATATCTTACAGCAGCAAGTTCCCACATTTGCCTTCTGTGTGTGTGTGTGTGTGTGAGAGAGAAGAGACAAAAGGATAGAGTGACAGAGACAGTGAACTGAAATCCATAATTTAACCACATGCCCAAGAGCAGCACAGCAGCACTGATTTCAACACGCTTCTCTCAGGTCTCACATGAGCAAGCGTTGCTGTGGGTGTAAACACACACACACACACACACACACACACACACAATCATTCACACTGTATTTTTAATTGTTGTTCCTGCTGTCTCCACCTCCCAACATATAGCATCATGGTGAGTTCAGTGTTTGTGCGGCGCAGCAGCAGCACTCTCCCATTCTTTCAGCCCGTGTGTTTGTCATACTGCACACAGATTATATTTATAGCATATACTCTGTCAGACAGTGTAGTGCATTTGTTAGTGTGTGTGTGTGTGTGTGTGTTCATTTGGAAATAATAACATTGACAACTGCTTGAGAGACAGAGGGGCAGAGAGAGGGAGAGGGACTCATTTTAAGCATGTATCCACTAACGAGCTGTATTGTGCTCCAGGCAATGTGTATGATGGCTTGAAGCCACTGTGTGTGTGTGTGTGTGTGTATGTGTGTGCGTGCGCCTACTTATTGACAGCTGAGAGATATTAACAGTCTCTCTTTTTTTAATTGTTATATACTCTCTTCTCATTTCTCTGCTATCAATTCCTTTTCTGCTTTGCTCACCTCCTGTCTCCCCTCCACTTGTTTCCCTCCATCCTCTCTTCTCTCCTCCAACATTTTTCCACACTTAGAGGTTTAGGTTTTGTTCTATTACGGCCTAAACTCTCCTCCATGTCGTTGTTTAGAGTGTAATGCATTATCCATCTCCATTCCACTTTGTTCACTCCACTTCACTTCGAGTAGCTGCTGCTTATGAGCAACACACCCTCACACTGACACGCCTGCACACACAAACAGACGCGCACATATGCGACGGGCGCGCAGCTCCACGATCCCATTAGCTTTAATATTTCAGCAGCATCATAGCATTCGCCAGCGGTCTTGTCACCGGCTGCTCCCCAGGGACACAGATCTTAGATCAGCACCAGTTGTCTTCACCCTCCAACAACACCACCAGGACATGGAAAGCACTCAGCTGACCTAAGAGCCGAGGCCTGAACTGTGCCCAGCATTCCCAGGAGTCTCCTCCTCCTCACTCCTCCCTCCTCACCCTCTCGTCTTCCCCGCCATCTCCGCCGCTGCTGTCATATCAAGGGAGGAGTAGGAAGGGGGGCGGGGAGGGGGGGGACGTGGGGAGTGTGGAAGAATGCAGAGGCAGGTCCATGGAGGGAGAGGGAATGAAAATAAGACGAGCAGATGAGGGAGCGACGCAGCGAGAGGTTATGTGGGTGGGCTATGGGGTGCTGATTAGGCCTTTGGTTTGAAGTGCTCAGCGTCTTATCCCACACACACACACACACAGGTTTGTGTAGCTATCCTTTTAAGTACTCTGCATTGACTTCCATTCATTTGAACAGCCTGACCAAAACCTTAACCATAACCAGTTAATGGCCTATACAACATACACTAACCTAACCACAATTTAAATTAACCCTAAACGTAAGGAGGTTCTGCCTCATCAGGACCAGGTTTAAGTCTCCAGGAGGACGACTGGTCCTGACAAGGTCAGTGTTTGTTCCAGAAAAGGTTCTGAAGAGGTGACAAATACAAGTACACACACACGTTGTTTCAAACTGTCCTTATAAGTCATTCACAGTTACAAAGACATTAAAAGTGAGGACGGTTCCTCTCGTTTAGGCATTCTGTTAGAAATTGTCTGAGCTTTGAAGGTGGAATATTTCCCTTTTGTTCTGAAATTCATGCCTGTGATAAATTGGATGGAGCGGTCCCCTGCATGATAGTATGATAGAGTGTGTGTCGTGTGCCTGTAGCAGTGTTTTATCTGCCTCTCTCTGTCTGTCCATCTGTGTGTGACGAATAAAGGTTGAATGACACTGCTCTCTTATTACCGGGCAGAAATTTGTCTCTTTGCTCACCTGAGGAATAAAAAAAACCCTCACATCATCACAGCACATGGGGCTCTATTGTACTTTCCCGACACAATGGTCCATCTCTGTGCCCTTCATTTCGCCAGGGCCTCACCACTCAGTGGCTACATAACGCCTTTGAAAGTGCGAGGACACAAATCCAGACGCGCAAACACAGACCCAAACAGCATAAGCTATGTCCTGGGAGATATAACTCATGCATGATCACTAAATGGCAACATTTGTTATCTCCACAACAATACAGCCAGGGGAGCTGAATCTTTTATGGCTCCCTTGGCCCCCCCCCACACACAAACACAGAGAAATGGCTGCCACACGTTGGAGCTCACAGGTCATCCTCTTGTGAATTAACCTAAAGAGGACGCATCGAGGCATAAACAACCATGCAACAGCTCCTGCTTCAAATCGCAAAAAACCTTCATCAAACATTAAAACAGTGGTGGGTGTGTGCGCGTCTACGTTGCCCACACACTGAAACTTTTACACAAATGTATCCCTATTGTCTTGCAATGAAACATTGAGTTTCTTGTTCTCCGCGCTCATCTTCCATTCACATGGACTGAATTCACTTCATGTCTTGTCTGCCGCCGCCACCTCGACAAAAAATCTTCCTCGTTCCCGGGGCATAAACTTCTGACCTAGTGAACAGAGTCTCACAAACATGTGCTCTGCCAATACACCAATCCAAACAAAGCACTATGTCGGTGGTTTTGCATTTTTTATTGAGTCGTCTCTGACATTAGAAACCTTTTATTACCGCTGACTTAATGTTGCAGGTTATCATTCAGCATTCAACATTTCAGGCAGCTACTAAATAACCCAGTAATTTCCCTTCAGTATGAAAATCCACTCGATTCTACTCAGTTTTGTTTTTTTTTGCTTTTCCATTACCTGATCCTGGTGTTTTTTTTAGGTACTTTCGATACTAAAATGTGACGCCGACTGTCTGCCGTCCACTGATTGGTCAGAGAGTGTCGTCACTGGAAGAGTCAAAACCGAACAATGCCGAACTGTAGATCAACAACAATAAACTGACAGCATTATACAAAGTCTAAAATAAAATAAAATAAAAATCCTTTAGCACTTCAAGTCCTGCAGCTGATGATGTGACACACATCGCTGTGACATTTCTCAGCATGTAATATCCCCTAGTGATAAAAATCATGACTGAAATGAACGGGGTGTGGTCATAAAAGACTCCACAGGGAGTCATCATACTTTGTCGCAGACACCAAGTTGCAAATACATTCAAAATGACTCCAAGTTTTTTATTTGGCATAATATTTAAAAGTGAAATGCGCTAAAGAACAGAATCACAGAGCAACACTGTGAACAATAGCAGGGTGGAGAGTGGAGGGAGGTTGAGTGAGTGTGTGTATACACACACACACGCACACACACACACACAACTTAAATCATCATTGGAAAATCATTAGAAATCTGGCGAAGTAGAGGGGCACAGATTGAGGGACAAACCCCCCATTCAAGCGCACACAAAGACCGTCCTGCACACCCACACCAACGCACTCACAGAGAGGCAGCCGGGTGGAAGGGAAGTGGGGCGGTTCCAACGAATACACTGCTGCACACACACACACAAACTGCTCCAACCTCACAAACAACCTTCCATACTTCCCACCCCGCCTCCCTGCCCACATCCATCCACATTTATTGCTCCTTCTGTGTGAATGTCTTTGACTTTCATTCACATGTCAGCCACTGTGTCTCTGTGTGTGTGTGTGTGTGTGTGTGCAGACAGGAGTGTCTATGGGTTTGTCACTGTGAATGAGTGCTCCATTAGTGATTCATTTGTGTGTAGTTAACCATTGTGAAGAGAAGGCAACATTTTATTTGTCTGAACCCAACCCTGACCATATGGCAACACCTTCGCCTGCTCGCTCACTCGTCTTCTTCCTCCACTCCCCTCCACTCTCCCCTCCACCTTCTCAGATTCTCCCTCTGGACTTAACACCTCCTCTTGTCTGCCTCCCTTTCTCAATACTTTCCCTTTTCACTCACACAGGCCATTTGTTCATGGCCCTTTCTTCTGCATGTTCCTGGACAAAGTTGCCTGCTTTCTTCCTGCAGCGGACTTTTAGAAAGCTATCATGCCTGTGTGCACATCTCCGTGTGTGTGTGTGAGTGTGTCCTCTAGGTCGATGAGGACAGACCTCTTTGGCTGTCAGCTACAATCAGGCCTCACGTGTGCCAGTAATGTTGTGTATTGTCTGAACACATCACTGGGGGGAGCATTTGCCATGTCCATTAAAGTTCAAAGCAATTTATCACATCTCCACCACTTCCTCTGCCCTATGTCTCCCATAATCCCTTAACTCCCTCCACCTTCTCCAAATTCTGTCACTTTTTCGTCCTGCTCCCGTCCTCTTTCCACTCAAAATCCATGCCTCTCCTGCTTCAATCAAAATTAAAATTTTTTACCTTAATTGGTAAGGCTTTAATTCGTTGGCAGAGGCCGGATGCTCAAATGTTCAAAACTATGATAAAAAAAAAAAAAATTCAGCAACTGTGTGAGTGTGATTATGTTTTGTATGCTCCTGTCTCTCTGCCTCTGTCTGTCACACTTGCTAATGCACGATGCCCTTGACATCTTGAGTGTGATTTGTGACAAGCTGAAGCTCCTGAAGGCTTTGAGCACACGCGTCCAAGTGTATGTGCCAGTGTCACTGTGTCTGTCTGTGTGTGTGTGTGTGTGTGTGTGTGTGACAGCAGCCACCCTGGGGCATGATAACTTTAGATGGCGAGTTTAAATATTAAACTGTCCTTAACAACTGACAGGTCTCTAGCAGCCGCTCAACATGCGTGTGTGAGCTCTGTTCCGCAAACACTCGCCCACACATGTTCCTGCCTTGACAGTAAGTAGCTTTCCTCAGCGTACATGGCTGTGATGTACGCGAGTGCAGATTGTGAACGTGCCTCAGTGTGTCTGATTGTGTAGATTTGTGTGTGTGTGTACACATATGCAACACAAGGTTGGATTTGGACTTGTTTTTAATCAGTGGGATTTTGCAAATGGCCTCGGGCTTCTCCCAGGGACTAATTAGTGATGTGACTTCAGCATAATAAATAAACATGCGCATGTACACACACACACACACTCATATGCACTCTAATGCAGCATCAAAACACAAAAAAAAAAAACACAGAGAAGAGAGTTGGAGGAGAGTCTGGATTTACAGATCAGATGAAGAAAGCCGCATTTACAAGGCAAGTAAACAAATGTGCTGATGCTGTGCCTCCACACTGCTTTCTGACTCCAGCCCCGTCACCCCCCCATTTTCTCTCCTTTTCCTCTTTACGGTGTATTATTGTTGAGTTTTCACTTTCTGTCACACACACACACACACACACACAGACAGAGAGAAAGAGAGAGAGAGAGAGGGAGAGATTCCACAATTTAATGTGTTGACAGCCTGTGCCCAAGTGAGAGCAGAAGGTTGACGGCCTAAGAGAATTCCTCAGGCTTTTCCAGACTGCACCTTAATGCACAAACACACACACACTCTCTCTCTCTCTCTCTCTCCCTCTCTCTCTCTCTCTCTCTCTCACACTCACTCACTCTCACACTCTCACACACACACACACACACGCATTCTGGCTGTGTAAACCAGAGAGATTAGCAGCTCATTACCATACCACAGGGGGCTTACACACAAGGGACTGTGGCGTGTGTGTGTGTGTGTGTGTGTGTGTGTGTGTGAAGGTGTGTGCCTCCGCCTCTGAGCATTGTCTCCTGGTCATAACAACAACTGTTCCATTATGCGTGCGTGTGTGCGTGTGTGCGTGCGTGTGTGTGTGTGTGTGTGCGTGCACCATAATGAAAGTACTTTTAATCAGGAGAAAAGATAAAAAACAGTGGCCAGACAGAATCACAGAATATGTTTTCGTTGCAGAGACAATTATCAGATTAAACAAATTCTCCTCGTTAAGCAGCTAATCCATCTATCCAGTCAGCAGCAGGACAGAGGCGCCAACACCTGCTCCCCAGCAGTGACCTCAGACAGATGTGGGGATGATCCACTTTCAGATTCGGAGGCAGGATTGTTTCCGCCTTTTGAAGTCCTGTGTTTGGCATGAGATGAGGACCACAACCCAGTTTACAAAATTCCTCTTTAATTTTTGAAAGTTGATTTGCACATTCCAAGCAAATGTCTGATACCTTTTCCTGCCATAAAATCAATCTTTGATGCTGATCAGATTCATGAAGTTAAATGGTCTGTATTTATATAGTGCTTTTCTAGTCTTGATGACCACTCAAAGCTGCTTTACACTACAGTTTTGTCCATTTACACATCTTTTATACCTATTCCCATGTGGGGTTAAGTGTCTTGCCCAAGGTCACATCGGCATATAGACTTGTGGAGCCGAGAATCAAACCCACAACCTTCAAGGTGAAAGACAACTCACTCTACCACTGAGCTACAGTTGCCCCGACTGTATCAGACTGGTCAGAACAGTTAGGGGGAGTAAATCAGCACGCACCCTGAAATTGAGGAAGACGTTATTTAGGGTAATGACAGCAAATGATGGCTCAGATGCCACACACATTTGTGAAGTAATTATCTGGTACAATGCTGCAGTTATGGAGAAGCAGATCTGCCTTGAAGTCTTACAGTTAAAAAAACAAAACAAAACTTCCCACTCAGTGACAGACTCCTTGTGTTTGGTATTATGGCCAGCACCATACTGGGTGTTTTGTAACCTGCAATAATCATATTTAGAAGAGTCCCCACCCTGAAACTAACGAACGATCACGCTGTATTAAAGAAGACCTGAAACTTGGAAGGGTAATTTTCTCATAGACTTGCAAACAATCTTTTCGTTCTGCAACCAGTGAAGTCTCCTACTGGTGGCCATTTAAGAGAATACGTTAAGTTTCAGGCACTTCCATGTTGGCTTCCATTTCCAGACTCAGAGTGTGTTTATATGCATGTTAAAAGTCCAAGTTTAGTCGGACTAAGCCAATTATTCGGTTTTCTTAATGTCATATAAACACCGTACCTTAGTCTGACTAAACTTGAGCTAGTTATAGTCAGACTAACATACCTGGATTTTGCGATTCATAGTCTGATTACTCCTGCATGTATGCACTGGAATCAGACTTGGCGAAATCATACGGTGGTGGCGTCTTTATTCAAACAACACAGCAACCCCAAGAGCCATGCGTGATCTAGTTTGTATCACGATTAACGTTAATGTTCAGCAGGTACGAAATCCCAGCAAGATCCATCTAACTGTTCACTGTTTGTTTTTCTGTGACCTCAAGGTCAACAGGAAACAGAGTCAGACATACACGGCAAAATAAACCGATTTTCTCCTCTGCATGTGGACTCGGACTCGGACTACGGCCTTAGCTCAATTAAACTGTGCATGTAAACATGCAGAGTGTTTACTTCTATACACATTATGTAAAGTAAATTGACCCTCTTTAACAATCTGCATTACAGTTTAACTGAAGGTCAAGAATATCTTTCAGTTCAGTTAGCCTTGCACAGTCTGTATCAGATTCAGTGTGCAATTCGTTTAGAAACCAGTACCACAGATGACCTGGGGTTGTTTCCCAGTGAATTATTAACAATTAAATGCCCGATCCTGTTTGCTCATTGTTGACTGGGCACTCTAAATTGACCCCAGCCACTCGGAACCATATCCAGTGTACTCCTAGTGCCGGTCCCAAGCCCAGATAAATGGGAGGGTTGCGTCAGGAAGGCCATCCAGCATAAACATCTCTGCCAAATCAAATATGCAGAACATCTGCTGTGGCAACCCCTAGAGAGGGAGAAGTCGAAAGAAAGAACAAAAGTGAAGGAAAGATTCTTGGTATCTGACACACAGCAGCTACATGCTACAGTATAAACAAAGATTTCACAAGGAATCTTTTAAAATGACTACGTTGCGTCTCTGCTGCCACCGAAAACATCATCAGCAGAGGAGCTCCTCACCGGTGGCTGTTAGTGATTCAGGGTGAGTTACTTGTTAAAAGCTAATTAAAAGATGGTGACAGCGACATAAACATTCATAATGTAACCGCTCAGTCATAAATAACAGAGGCTTCTGAGCTAATAACCTTGTGTGCTGTGCTTGGACTAGCAACAGACTGAACGTGCCACTGATGTGAAGATGAGCCACGAGAACACATTCACTTACTGAGGTGCACACGAACTGTGATGGAGCCTTGAAGGAAAAACAACTGCACGTGAACAAATTACCTTCACTGTGCTGATAAATCCTTACATTTAAGTGAATAATGAGTAGCTATGTTGAGTTCATGCAGTTCATGGGTTCATGCGGTAATGTAATGATTGGTTAAGTAAATAATAGGTTTTAAGGTGGTTTTACACTATACAGTTCCAGCACGGCTCGAACGCTGCATGAAACTGCCGTGACGTTGTTTTATACGAGACACACACAAACTACTAACCAGTGACTTGTAAAGCAGTTGTTACTGAATCATCAGTCAACGTAGGTACTATTTTTGTAGTGGAAAACCAACCTAAAGTGTGCTGCGCCAACGCGAGGCGAGCTGGGACCATAGTGGAGCAGGGCCATTAATGATCCTCCTAATAAAATGTATGTCTTCTTGAGTAAGGCTGCCACTTTAATCTCACCATTAAACAACATTAAGCTTTGTCTCGATGGATACTGAAGTTTGTAAACTGCTCACTCTCTGCATCAAAGTCAATGGAGAAAACCGCTCCATCCTGACTGTAATATTTGACTCTGGTACCCCAAGAGAAGGGTGCCAAAGAATGGATTATTTGGTACTGTTCCTAATGGAAACGTAACCAAACACTGCAGAAGACAACGTGTCGATACCTTATACAACCTCACTTCAACAAACACAAGCTCTCCCTTTAACGCTGATACTCGGCATCTCTACCTTTTAAGAAAAAGGAAGTGAAACCTGAAGCCTGATCAGGACAAAGCTCAAGCTATTTAGACTTACATAATGATCAGAGTTAAAGTGAGTGAGTAAATGTGTGTCTGAGTGAGTAATGCACACACACACACTCACACACACACCTCTTGACAATCAGAAATCAGTGCCTGGCTACAGAGAAAAGAGAATTCATTAAACTCAGCCACCCACGCCGGTCCATGGAAGGGGTGGGGTGGGGGGGGTGGGGGTGCAGAGATGGAGAGGGGTTGAGAATGATGAGAGAGACAAGGCGAGAGCAACGATGGTGTGAGAAAAGAGGGAGTGAAAAGGAGGAGGATGAAGGAGAGAGAGAGGGGATTGAGTCCTCTTTGCATGGGCCCATGACATGAAGTGAATAGGAGGTCAGTTGCATGAAAAAAGAAGCTCTTGGAAGGATGAGAGTAAAGAAACAACAGAACTCTGGAGTGGAGTAGAGTGCATGGCTTTGACTCAATATGTTTACAAGTCAGCTAATCGAATTATTGCGTTATTCCAACTTAATCTGGATTTTAAAATACATGTAAATAATAAACATGTACAGTTGGGAGTCAAATTAGTATTGGATGTATATTCACCTAAACCCACATGCCAAAATCCAGATAGGTGACCTGGAGACAGAATGTACGCTCTGTCAATTTAAACAATTCAGTATTTTTGAAGTAAACAGGGAATAGAAAAGAATCTGAGACACGTGTGCTCGTATACTGGGGCACGAACATAATTTAAAGGCGTAGCTGTGCATGGAAATGAAGTGAGTGAGCGAGGTGTCACATACAGTACAACATACAATAGGCGCTGATGAGCTATTTAGCAAGAAAAGCAATAAAAGCGTCACCTCACAGACTCATTTCTATCACCATGTAAAATCAAACCCGTCTTGTCTCCAAGTAACATCACTCCTCGTCGTTCCTGCTCAGTTACCAGTAGACCATCAATTAACACGTCGGCTAAAACCTGAGCCTTTCCCTCTCTAACCTTCACTGCTCTGTCCTCATCCTGTTCCACACTGTGCTGCTAATCTGGTTAACTAGAGCTGTCTCTGACATGAACAAAAGCCTCACAATAATCTACTTCCCATTTAGCACTAATTAAGAGATTATTGACCTCACATGTTAATATTATAATCACAGGGTTTTTAGCAAAAATTATGATCAAGTGGAAACAAAAACATTAGGATGGAAACGGTGAAGAATCAGACAGTGGTGTAATGTTGAAGGTTGTGTGTGAGAGTGAAAAGAGCTCACTCAGATAAGATGTGCAGATACACCACAGGAAGAATCGTGAGCTCTCTCTATCTCTCTCTATCTCTCTCTCCTACACACACGCACACACACGCACACACACGCACACATGCACTCCACCTTAAGCCTTTTACTGTCCAGAATGTCAGCAGGCATCTCCAGCACAGTGGCCTGTCACACAAAGTGAGAGCGAGAAAGCACAAGTGTGTGTGTGTGTGTCTGTGTGTACATTTGAAGTGGTGTGTGTCTGTGTGAGAGCGAGCAAGAGAGAGGGAGAGTGAGAGAGAGGGAGACAGGGAAAGAAGCTGAGGGATGGAGACGTGCAGGAGGGAGGGGTGTCCTTGAAAGAGGACAGAGGTGTTCAGCTGAATCTAATGTGACAGAGGAAACAACTGGATCACACACTCGCATACAGACCAACACACAGACCAACACACACTACAGTCGCATCAGTAATGTTCCTCTCTAGGAGAAAAAAATAAAAACAACATTTGTTGGGATGAATTCACATGAATCCACAATCGGGCAGGCTAAATCCGTTTGTCCCGTAGAGCTCTTCTCACACACACACACACACGCACACACCAGCCTTTTATATCTCCAGTAAAGGAATAAGGGAGTGAAAGCAGGACCAGAGTCCCAGCCTGGGTCTCTGTTCTGGGCCTCAGCATCATTATCATCAGCAGCGGGCCCTCTCACATGCACCAGCACAAGATCAAAGGAAAGCCTCTCAATCTTCTCCCCTCAGTGAGGCAGCGCAGAGCTGCTCTATAACTGGCATCTTGGTCCTGCGATAATCCTCACATTGATCTGCTTCGTACAGTTCAGTCAGCGCCAAAGCTTCTGGGTTTGGGGGGTTAAAGATGCCGAGGAATGTCTGTCAGAGTTTGCAGCACTGGGTGCCAGATTTTATTAAGCCATAAGCCGGGAAAGCTGCACTTTACAGTGTCCTTTTTATTGAAGCAACTTGTTTTCAAGGTGCTCTGCGCATGAGGTAATGTTAATGTTTTATGAGGGCTTCTAGCATTTGCATAGATTCCACCCAGATCATCATTTAGGCTTTTATTATGAATACAAAAATAGGCTGTGTGTTTAACACAAGCAATTAAAAAGCATATCCGCTGCAACATGTAGGTACTGGATAGAGGGGCAAATTAATTCACCTTATTCTCCCGTTCCTTCCTTTGCTTTGAAGTCCATGAGGGGGAGTTTAGACTGGAAGGCATAAGCAGAGGGTGGAGGGTGAGGATGAATACAGGGAACAATAGACCAGAGAGCCATTACCTCAGCTCTGCCAGTGGGTCTCCTGCTACTCAACGTCTCCATCTACTGGGGACTTGACCAACTGCAAGCCCGTCCTGCATTGTTCTGCTGTCTGCCTCTGCTGAGCTGACAACACGGGGTAGCAGGGACGTTTCTTGGGACTTATGGGGCCCCAGGCAGAGGGAACCTGGGGGCCCTTCACTGATTATAGATTACAGTAAACATTTTCCTGATGAACGGTCTCAATCGCTTCTTGCAGGTCTTGTTCAATTGAATGTCAATTTTGTTATATTCCCATTTAGAGCAAATGAGATGATAAAGCACAGCATAAACATGTATAAGTGGACACCAGGTTGATTAACAGCTGGTATCGTCCAATAGGTTGTAACTGGGAGATTGGATCCACTTTTAAATACAGTCACCGTCGTCATACTGTCTTTCAGTATCCGGGTTGCGGGGTAGGTAGCAGCCTTGGCAAGGAAGCCCAGACCGCCCCCCCCTCGCCCACGCCACTTCCACCAGTTCCTTTGGGAGGATCCTAAGGTGTCCCCAGGCCAGCTGAGAGATACAGTCCCTCCAGTCTGTCCTGGATCAGCCCCGAGGTCTTCTCGAGGAAGTATATGCCCAAAACACCTCCCCAGGGAGGCGTCCAAGAGGCATCCTATCCAGATGATGCCCAAAACTACCTCAGCCGGCTCCTCCAGACGTGGAGGAGCGGCAGTTCTAATCCGAGCCCGTCCCGAATATTCAAGCTCATACAGACATTATTCCAACCAAGTTGTCATTGCAGTTTCATGTAAGTACTGTATCTTCTCACAAAAACTCTCATGATTGTGGACTAATGTAATTCTTGAGGTCCTAAGTAGGTCCTGCCTTGCCTTTGTGGCTGCTATGCCCCTGCATCATAATGTGGTGATAATAGTGTTTCTGCAAACATTGTTGACTCTGGAGTTGCAGAAAGTTGTTATTGTTCTGCCAAAAGAAGGTTGTAGTTGGCTGTGGCTTCATCTTTTTCTCATACTTGCATCATCATTTGTCTTTTCACATGACTCTGGTAGGGTAACCCAGTCAATGGGTGTGTTTTTATAGGTCACATATTCAGGCTTTAAAAAAAACGGGTTTCTTTAGTCTTCTTATGTGTTGTTGAGTCAAAGTTATTATTCATTTTATATCACATTTGTAGTAGTGATATAAAGTAGCAGTAACTGTGCAGAAGTCACAAAATTAGATTTAGTTTTTCTTTTCTTTTTGTTCATAAAAACGAGCCAAGTGAACTTTGAACTGTGACGTATTTCTTACCTGATTTTGAACATTTTGAGTACTTTTTGCTCAGGCGTGTTTATATAGTTGATGAATATACTGTAAGTTTTAATATAGTGATGGAAAACTCACTACTCTTTATTGCTTTTATTAGAACATCTTTATTCTTTTATAGACATTATCTATTTCTATTCTTGCTTTTACTTATTTTAGAGATTGTGGTTCTAACACCATTATTAGTATTAGTTTCAAGAGGATTGTATGAAATGTAAAGGCATCTGGGGAAAGAGAGGCACGTGTTAATGCTGGGTCTGAGAAATGAAGAGATAGAGACTGAACAACAATGTAGCTTTCTTTGTAGAGGCGTGTGCTTTGGTCAGCGTTTATGTATTTATGTTATAACTGTGTGGACGTGTTGGACAAGGTCTATTGTGGTTTGTTTTTTTCACTTTGTGGGTTCTATAAACACACACACACACGCGCGCGCACACACACAAACTCCTGCCTTCAGCACACTGTTTTTTCCAAGCTTGGCAAAAAGCATTGATAAGCAAACACACCCGTGCATTCACACACACACACACACACACACACTGCAGTGTGAAATTGGGTCAGCAGTGGCGAGTGGGCTTTAATGCTGCTCACATACGCTCTCTAAAACTGATCTGCATATTCATGTGGGTGGCTATCAAAATTGCACACACACATGCACTGTTACGTGTACACACATAAGTAATAGTATGTACACAATTGCCTAAACTTATCGTCCCACACACACATGCCCACGTGCAGACACACAAAGCTGCGAGAAAAGCCTGGATATTGTTGATATTTTAAATATCAGGAGGCTACAGGAGGCATTGATGTTACACACAATAACATAATGTGATGATTGTAATTGTGGGGCTAAAAAATGAGCTTTACTGTGCCTTTCACTTCTCTTCCTCCTACAGCTGCCTCTCCCTCTCCCTCTCTCTCTCCCACTGGCAAAACAAGTGACCATCTTTGAGAGCAAAGTGGAAGTCGGCTGCCTCGCCGACCAACCCTCATTACCTGCAAACCTATGAGCGATTCCTGACATTGTCAAAATTTGCTCTCTCAACACACTTCTCCACTGCTCACACGTCTCAAAAATTAGGAGCACTGAGCTCAGAAGAGAGTTAGAGACAGAGAGACAGAGAGACAGACAGGTGGAGTGAAAGACGGATGTTAAAGAGGTAAGGGGGAGCAGAGGAAGAAAAGGGGCGGGGGGGGATGGAGAGAAGGAAAATGAGTGGTCTCTCCCTGAGGATATACTTGTCAAAAACTCCTACTTTGCGTTTCTGACTTTCTCAGCGGTGAACAACAGTTTCCTCTGACAAAGCATTTTCCTGCTTATTTGCAGACGGAGGAAGGAGACGGGGCTCAAGTTGGAATGTGAGAAACTGAAAGGATGCAACAAAGGATTCAGAGCCAGTAAGCAGATAGCTGTGAAGCCCGCTAGGGGCCGAGTAGAGTAGAGGAGGGGAAAGGTAGAGGGAAAGGGGTGGAGGTGGAGGAGGAGGAGGAGGAGGAGAAGGAGGAGGAGGAGGAGGAGGAGGTGCGGGCTGGATGTGCCTTTTGAAGAGAGGGATGGTAGGGGAAAGAGAAAGGAGGAAATGGAGAGAATGAGACTGGTGTGTGTGTGTGTGTGTGTGTGCGTGCGTCCGTGCGTGTGTGTGTTTGGGGACCCGCACACTGAGGCCTGAGCATGTGATTTATTTCAGAATACTAATGTCTCTTTGATCTCCTTTGCTTAAAAAAAAACACCCTGCTGCGATTGTGGGCACACACACACACACACACAAATCCATATATGTATTTATCTGCATACCAAGAGCATACACACACACACACACATTAATATGGTTGTTTCCCTGTGACACAACAGAGTCACTGGTGAACAAGGCTAATTTACACACGCACATGTTTGCGCTTGATTCATAGTGAGGACACTCATAGACAACTAGCCCCTTACCCTAACCTTAACCATCACAAATAAGTGCCTAACCCTTAACCTAACCCTAACCTTTACCCAATTCAAACCCCCAAACACCCCTTTAAAGAAGTGAGAACCAGCCAAAATGTCCTCACTTCATATGGTTTATATGATTTTTGGTCCTCACAAAGCACAAATAAAAGAACACACACACACACACCCACTGCATTGACTTCCATTCATTTGGAAAACAAAACAAACAAAGTGTTATCTCTAACCTTAACCATAAACAGTTAATGCCAAACTCTAATCTTAACCTAACCACAATTTGAGCATAACATAATCGGCTCCTTAGAAATTAGGCTCTGCCTCATTAGAACCAGATTTTGGTCTCCATGAGGACTACCGGTCCCGATTAGGTCAGCGTTTACACCAGAAAAAGGTCCCAAAGAGGCGACAAATACAAGAACACACACACTTGCTCACTCACTCCAGGGTGTCTAATCTACTTTAACTATCGTCCTCAGAGATCCAATTACAAAGATAGAGGGATATTTGTTTTTCTCTGTGCATCCTAAAAGACTAATTAAATTTTCATGTGAAGATGGAATTATTTGATACAACATAAATGTCTTTTCATTTTCATAATCTTTTCATTTCACATGTAATGTAATACGTATTAAATGGGAATCTCTTTTTTTTTTGCATATTTCAGCTGCATGTCTAGCCTTGAACAGGAGACATTTCGGTCATATCAACAAAAAAAAAGAATGATGACTTAACTCTGCTCACTTTTCAGCTGCACAATCCTGCACTGGACAGAAGAGAATCAATGAAAGAGCTTAAACAAACACAGGCAATTAAATACAGTGAATCTTTTACATTTTCCTGGGTTTTTTGTTTGTCTTGCACATCTTGGACTTAACCTAAAAAGACTTAACTATATAAAATACCACGTCATCATCATATAAAGGTACAGTTCAGGCTTTTATGAAATGTGGTACTGATACATACTCGGTGTAGAAAAGAAGTACATTTACTCGCATTACTGTAATTGAGTAGGTTTTAAAAAAATCATTAATATTACTTTTAGTTCAGTACTGTACTTTGCTGCATTTAAAATCACATCCGTTACTGAGTAAAAAATGTTGATGAGACAGGCAGACGATAAGGACAGGTGAACGATAAGTACAGACGAATGATGAGGACAAGTGAACGATGAGGACAGGTGAACAATGAGTACAGATAAATGATGAGGACAGATGAACGATGAGTACAAACGAATGATGAGGACAGGTGAACGATGCGTACAGGCGAATGATGAGGACAGGTGAAGGATGAGGACAGGTGAACAATGAGTACAGAAGCATTTGCTGCATTTAAAATCACATCCGTTACTGAGTAAAAAATGTTGATGAGACAGGCAGACGATAAGGACAGGTGAACGATAAGTACAGACGAATGATGAGGACAAGTGAACGATGAGTACAGACAAATGATGAGGACAGATGAACGATGAGTACAAACGAATGATGAGGACAGGTGAACGATGCGTACAGGCGAATGATGAGGACAGGTGAAGGATGAGGACAGGTGAACAATGAGTACAGAAGAATGATGAGGACAGGTGAACGATGAGTACAAACGAATGATGAGGACAGGTGAACGATGAGTACAGACAAATGATGAGTACAGACGAATGATGAGGACAGGTGAACGATGAGTACAGACGAATGATGAGGACAGGTGAACGATGAGTACAGACGAATGATGAGGACAGGTGAATGATGAGGACAGACGAATGATGAGGACTGGTGAGCGATGAGGACAGACAAATGATGAGGACAGGTGAACAATGAGTACAGACGAATGATGAGGACAGGTGAAAGATGTGGACAGACGAATGATGAGGACAGATGAATGATGAGGACAGGTGAACGATGAGGACAGGTGAACGATGAGGACAGACGAATGATGAGGACAGACGAATGATGAGGACAGGTGAGCGATGAGGACAGACGAATGATGAGAACAGGTGAATTGCGCTAATGAAGGAGAAAGTTAAAACATTTGTGACGTTTGACCCATTTTGACGGATTCAGTTTGTTTACATATTTTATTTTGTCAGCACTTTAAATTATAACGCTTTGCCTTTAATTAAAAGCAATTCATGTGAGATTTGTGTCCCATTGTCCTTTTTCCACGACACAAGAAAGAACTCCAACCTTGTTAAAGGTTAAGGTTAAAAAAGTAACTAAGTAACTTTTACTCTGAGCAAAGCATTTGACAGTAGACGGATTTGAAAATGTCTAATTTGATATAAGTATTAGTGAGATCTATTATGTAACGAGGGAGATTAACAAAAAAAGAGCTGCACAAAAAGAAGAGCAAGTGGGAAGAGTCTCTGTGGAGGAGGGGTTTTTTTTTCATGCAAGGCTGAAGCCCGAGATCTCCTCACTTCAACAGGAGGATCACAAAGAGGATTTCCGCTTTCCTTCAGCAGCACACTGCTCCACCACAAAGGACCCATACCAGTCTAAAGGCAATACTGATAAAAAAAAAGTGTCTGTGTGTGTGTGTGTGTGTGTGTGTGTGTGGAAGGAGTTTCTTTCTCGCTAAGCAGTGAGAAAAGTTGGCTGTGGAAGAGGAATCCCACTCTCCTCCGGCAACGTCCTCCACCACAGAAGACCCACGTCTGTCTAAAGATAAAACTGATGAGCTGCAAAAACAAGGAGAACAAGCGGAGAGAGAGAGGGAGAGAGAGAGAGAGAGAGAGAGAGTGCATGGAGGATGTGTTTTTTGTGCAAGTTAGAAGAACAAGATTCATCAGATCAAGGAAAGGAATCAAATCCACAGAAGACACATGTCAGCGTTATTGCGTTTTTTTATCCAGAAACAAATGCTACTCCCAGTTGACTTTTATTTGACCTTGCCATGACCAACATAGCAGAGATGTTGACAGACACATCACTTCAGTGGGCTGTGTCGGTCAATGCTGTGTCTGACTACTGTAAATACAGCCCACTTTTAGTGCTACCCCAAACCAATCCCTTAATCCATAAACCGAGAGGAGTGAGCAAGACCACGTGTGGTATTTCATCTTATTTAATTTAATTTAATTTTATTTTATTTTATTACACATCTTCTTAATGTATTCCATTGTATCCTTTGTTTTTTGGGAAAATATTATTTTAAAGGTATTATTTGTTTTGAATATGTGTAGATGTGAAGAGTTATCTCATTGTCATATTTGATGAATAAGGTCGTTTTATTATAGGCCGACAGCGCCATCTCGTGGCCTTGGTTATTTGTGCTGAGTGGGTGGAGCTAAGGAACCGGATCATGTTGGTACATGCGCGCTCTGGTAGTTTCATTGTTATTGTTTACAGGAAGTAAAGCAGCCGAGATGTTGAGTGAGGAGCTGGTGGCTCGTCTGAACGACGGTGGCTACAAAAACTGGCTGAAAGCTGGAAGATGTCTGCTCATCCTGAAGGGAGGTCTTCATCCTGTCACCAGCAAGCACATGAGAGCTTTCCACAGAGATCTGCTCCTACACAACCCTGTGCTGCAGACACAGTGTCACACTGCTGCATGTAGACCCAGAGGGAATAAGGTGAGAGTCCACATCACATTCACCTGTAAAAATCTGATTTGGATCAATTAAGAAAAAAAAGCAGAACTGGATAAAAACATGTTCCATTTAACTGTGATTCTTCAAAGTCAAAGTTTTCTGATTTTTCAGCTTCTTAAATGTGACTATGTTCCGGTTTCTTTGCTTCTTATGACAAAGGAATCATTAAAACTGAGTCATTTTGGCAGAGGTGGAAAGAGTACTGAAATATTCTACTCAAGTAAAAGTAGCCTACCACTATTTTGATAATATTTGATTAAAGTATAAGTGAAAGTACTGGTCTAAAAATGTACTCATGTTAAAGTAAAGTAAAGTAGCTTGTTTTAAATTTACTCAAAAGTTACTTAGTTAACTTTTAACAAGGTTGGGGGTTCTTTCTTGTGTCGTGCAAAAAGGACAAGGGGACACACATGTCACATGAATTCTTTTTAATTAATATCAGTCAAAACGGGTCAGAGATCATAACAGTACACACAAAAACTTCATCCGCGAGTAACTGTAATTCATTACTTTCATTACCTGCATTTTGGTTTTAGTTTTCTAATGAGGCAGAACCTCATTTATGAGGAACTGGTTATGTTAAGGGTTATTAGTTAAATTGTGGCTAAGCTTAGGGATGGAATATAATAAAACTTTATTGGAAATTTACACAAAAAAATACACAGAATTGCACAGTTAAAATAATATAAGAGATAGACATAAAAACAAGACATCGAAATAAGAGACAGAGAGTCAGGGTTAAATTACATTAAAAACTGCTCTCTTTTTTTACAGAGTTACAGATTACTTTGGTTGGTGTAGTCGTTAAACTGGTCATGGTTAGGGGTAAGGGGATAATGCTTTGTTTTGGCTGTCCAAATGAGCTGTGTGTGTGTGTGTATGTGTATGTGTAGTTTTCCATGGCATGCAGGGTGTGCACTGAGTGGCAGACAGTCATCCTGAGACACCACAGACAACCAGGGGCTTCTGTCAACTGGGACAACTGTGTCCCTCCACAGTGGAGGACAGACTACTGGGAAGTGGCCAAGGTAACTGCACACACACACCTCATGTGCTTTCTCATGAGGTGTGTGTCACAGAAGAAAATGATTAACCTTAACCTGTAACTCACCATAGTTCATAACCTGAGCAATGACACATGCTGTAGTTTTCTTAATGTTTGTTATCATTTTTATAATAATCTCTCTCCCTCTCTCCCTCTCTCTCTCTCTGTAGGCCTACATGCCTCGAGGTCAGGGGAAAGTGAAGAGAGCGGATCAGTGTGATGCTTCTGCTCTGCTCAACCTCATCAATTTCTGCGACTGTTTCCAGTCTGTGGAAACAAAATATGTGAGAGAGGTAAAAAAAACAAAAAAGACAACACATTGGTTAAAATGAGAATTCAAATAAATCTGAAGTGAAGGTTTGACACATGGGTTTATGTTTCAGGCTCAGGAGATTCTCGTGTTTGGCTGATGGGCATTTTGGATTTTAGAGTTTTTTTAGAGAGATGTGTACAAATACAAAATATTGTGTGTGTGTGTGTGTTACCAGGTGATCCGGTACAGGAATGAGTTAATGCATTCATGTGAGCTGCATGTGGAGGATGAATGGATGAAACATTACCGGATGACTCTGAAACGCTTCATACAGCAATTCAGCCACGTGCCACAGATGGAAAGAGTTGGACGAGACATAGATGAGGTGAGCGTATGTGCGTGTGTGTGTGTGTTGATGCTGTTGAAACATGTCCAGTGCTGTTACACATACATGTGCATATTTTGTGTACAGATGCTGACGGTTGATTTGTCGGTATGCGTCTCTGGCTTGGACAAAGTGGACTCTGTTACCGTGGACAAAACAGAGCTTCATGCTTTCCACGAAGGGGCGAGCAGCACTGACTTAATCGGCCAATGGGAAGCTGAGTTGCTACGAGAAAAGCTACAGGAGTTGCTGCATGATGATGACGACGATGATGATGATGAGAATATGAAGGCAAGGGTGTGTGTCGAGCAAACAACAGTCCATATACACATAATAAACCAAACCGAATGTGTCACTAGATTCAAACTGACTCTCGCTCTATGTGTCTCTGTCAGGACTCTGAGCCGCTGAAGAGGCTGAGTGGTTTCTTGCAGGCCAACAGCGACTTGGGTGCAAGGTTTTCTGCAGAGCTTCAGACCATCAACTCCCTGCAGGACAGAAAATAACAAAGACGAGGTGAAAGGAGGACAAGGAGCGTATTGAACACTATGTATGTTTTTTATTTTAATTGAAATACAGCGTCTTGGTGTCGTATACTCGTCAACTATTTTGACAATCGAATTAAAACAGTTTTTCAGAGTATTAAATGTGAATATTTTCCGGTGTCTTTGCTACATATGACAAAGAAATCATTAAAACTGAATCATTTTGGTTGGTGGACAAAACAAGACATATTATAACGTCATCCTTTCCGGGTTTGGTAAAACACTGATTTACATTTTTCAACATTTTCTAACCAAACAAGTACTCGATTCATCAAGAAAATAATAGCTTATATAAATAATCATTAGTTGCAACCCTATGAGTGTGTGTGTGAGAGTGTTACATGTTTGGACCAGTAGTCCTCATGGAGGCAGAACCTCATTTCTGAGGAAGTTAAGGGAAATGGAAGCAAGTGAAGATCGAGGTATTAGGTGCAGATTGTTGGTTTGTTTATATAGTATTTTTAAAATGTAAAATTAAACATGACATTCCATTGATTTTTATCCAAAGACTTTTAAATAAAATGGAACCAAAGGCTCATGATGAATTAAGATTATATTATACTGTACTAAACTGTATCACGGTACATAAATAAATGGTCTATGGTCACTAGATTTCTGAGTGAGTAGAGAAAGCAAGCGATGCCATGATTCATTTGTGTAAATTAACCAAAGATTCTGTGATTGCAGAATCTTTGCAGTCTACAGTTTGACTGGTAACAAACATGAGTCACACTGTGCTCATTAAACCTTTTCCAACCTTCACGTTTAAAATATGGATTACATAATACTCTTTCTCAATAAGGGCCTGTCTACCGTTCAAGTTTAAATTGGTACCAGTGCTTTTCATTTACTCCTCTCTGTAATAACAAAAACTGTAGTTTACGTTTTAAACAGCTGTCAGGACAAACAACCCGTTATGCAAACGACAATCAGTTTTGGGTCCAGTTTTTTTCACACTGGCTGAGCTGTGGGTTTGTGTTCATAGTCATTATCAAACCAGCAGTGATCACGTTTGGGCCCGGCTGGCAGCTGGCATCATTTTTGGACCAGAGCCGCGTAGCAGCTCACAGTTTAGAGGCAAAGTATTTCATGATTGTGTGTGTGGCACATGCAGCCACACAGCAGCTCCTTCAAATGTCACGTTACGCCTTTTTCCAAATTCATGTCGGACTGGGTTTTTGATTAACAAAAATGTTGCGATGTTATCGTTTTTCCTGAGCGATACTTTGTTCAATACCAATTTTATGAAATATGTTTAACATATTTAAAATGGCTCCTTACTTTCATGTCATATCCCTGCCTTTAAACCAGGGGTGTCAAACATACAGCCTGCGGGCCAGAACAGGCCCAACCTAGGGTCCAATCCTGATTTGTCAGTTTCAGATACCTGTGACTAAATGTCTTGTGTCCTTTTGCATAATATTGTTGAAATTGCACTTGTTTTTCTCAAGAAACTTCAGGTTGTTTATTATACATTTTGTTAAAAGATGCTTAATTATTCATTGTTAAACAAAGGGGAACATTTGGCGATATTGTTGTGTATAGGCTATTATGCTGCTATTTGACTAGTCCGGCCCACTTGACATCAAATTGCATTGTATGTGACCCCTGAACTAATATGAGTTTGATGCCCCTGCTCTCCCCCCTCCATAAATCCCATGTACCACATACTCAGCTCAGCGCTGCATAAAAGGGGTGTCCTTCCACCACCAGGGGGCAGTAAAACTTCTAGTTTTTGTCTCTTCCTCAAACCAGTGTGAGTGTTGGAGTGTTGATCCTCATAGTTGGTGCCTCCTCTGGTTTCTCCAGGTTAACGTAGAGCTGACCATGTCTCTATGCCTCAGGGGTCTTAAACTCTAATGACCTGGGAGCCACTGAGTGTCTGGTTTGGTCAGTATGGGGCCAGAAAAAGACATTGAAATAATAATATTTACGATGGTGTTTCACAGAATTTCAGTTTGTTTTGATAGAGACTGATACATAGTTTGAGTTACTTTAATTAACACTGACATGTAAACCTTACTTAAATAGCACAAAACTCTTTCTTTTCTTCTTTTTATTGAATTTATTGGAAACCACAGTTTTGGTTTCAGTTTCTAGTGACACTATGGTGCAAACCAGTATTACAAAACTTGAAACAAATTTACGTTTTCCATAAAACACTTTTACAAATACCAAAACAAATGAACAAAAGTTAAAACAAATTTACATTTTGGAAAACAAATTTACAAAATGCGAAACATTTTTACAAATCCCGATCAAATTTACAAAATGCGAAACAAATTTACAAATACCACAGTCATTTGTCACATGAAAATACTAAATGAATGTAGTTTTAAAGGTGTGTTATTCTGTCATGCATGTTTACAAGCGTATGTTGAACACAAACTGTAATCACTTATTCATCGTCTGCTCCAGGCTCACGCACTGTCTCTTCCACATTGAATCACAGTACTGGAACATGTACACACACACACACACACACACACACACACACACCCACACACCCACCTTTCACTGCAAATCATGTACATCATTATTCTGTTTATTTCCAGGAAAGCACCATTTGTGCTCACCTACAGGCTCATACACTCTGCTGACGGCTGGTTTCTCCAGGTGGGCAAACATCTGCATCGCATGCTGCACAAATACGTACAGTACAAGGGAGGACTTCATGGTTTTGTCTGTGTGTGTGTGTGTGTGGTTTTCATCAGAATGCAGTAGTGGGGCTGCAGAGGTTCAGGACTCTGGAAACACTGATCGAGAGCTACAGAGCAGGTTCTGACACCAGAATGGTGCCTCTTACAGAGCCACAGCTACAGTCCATCAGCTCTGGACAAGGTAACGCACACACTGGTCCTAGTATGTACGTATTAGTGACATGTGATGGTGGGACTGCAATAGAGTGCAGGTCCATCCGTCCACCCATCTTCTATCGCTTTATCCTCCACGTGAGGGTTGCAAAGGCGCTGGTGCCAATCCCAGCTGACATAGGGCCAAAGGCAGAGTACATCCTGGCCAGGTCTCCAGTCCACCACAAGGCCACACACTCTCACTGTCAATTTATAGTGTCCAATTTGCCTAACCACCAAATCTGCATGTAATCTATGACCCTTAACCTAAAGTAGAAATAAATAGCTTATTCTAAGGCTACAGAAGCCAAACAGACAGAAGTGAGTATACACTTATACACGCATACTTATGGGAAGAGTTGTGTTTTTGTGTCTTGGCCAGTTACCTATGACTTGGTTCACAAAGTGGCACAGACACATCACTCAATTTGTGTTTTCATGTGGGAGGAAATGTGTGTTTTGGTGACACATGAACTACTTAGTGAACTCTCACTCAGTCTCAACTGTTTCCTCCAGAGTTTGCCTACATGGAAATGAACAGCAGCAGCAGCAGCAGCAGCTCTGTTTGTTGAAGCTGTGGCACCAGACACACCTGAAGTTTGGTAATCAGGTGGACAAACTGAAGACTGACAGAAACATGGGGAACATCACACGACAAGGATCTGGATTATTATGTTATTATTATTATGATGAATATGTTATTATATTATTATATTATATTATTATAAAAAAAACTTTTGAATCTTCTTGAATGATTTTTAAAATCAATCCATAGTTGAGTCATCTCATGCATTGACCTGAATCAGCATCATCTTATATGTGGGTGCATATACTGAACTGTTCAGCCTTCTTTTTCATCATCATCTTATCCTATCACTCACTCTTTACATGCACCTTCAAGGGCCTTGTCATCCACGAACACTCACAGCTCTTGTTTCCAATTTAATTTCACTTTAGGTTGTTTTTTGTTTTTTTTGAGTTTCTCAGAGATCCTTCCTCTCAGCTGCTGAACCCTGAACAACAGTTACCTCACATTGCACATTTAAATCCGAGCTTGTCATTGTAATTTCAGCTGAATTTCCCGAGCAATTTCAACACACTCTGAGTAAAATGCTGTGCAAAGCACAGTTAACTGTGTGCTGTAGCTTTTCTTTTTTTTTGCTTTAAGGTCAATCCTGATTGCATTCTTTCATTATATTGTGATCGATTTCTTTTTTAATGACTGTTCTGATGCTCATTTTCACAATTTCATAAACATTTTATCCATACACTGTTTGCTTTTTGATCTTTTATGTTATCTTGTGTACACTGAGACACACTGCACACACAAATAAAGGATGAATAAATGAATGACATTTTGAAAAGCAAATAACAATGTATCGCTCTACTTTATTTCACGTGCAAGAAACACATTTGCAAGAAGCACTAGATTCACAGTTCAGGCAAAGAGAAAGGCATTTCATCAAAGCTGTTTTTCGAGCAGCGCGTGCTTGAACTAAATCCTCTTTCTTTTTTTAAATGTTTGAACATTGAAAAAAACCATTTCCGATACAAAGACACACACACACAGAGACATTCCCTCTGCAGAGGTTCACAGATTAGAATGTGTCTTGATCATGTCCATGCTTTTAAAAGTCTCTGGGTTCTCCTCTGTGACTTCCACCTTTGTGATCTCCTCCTCGGTCTTGGATGGCAGGGCCGGGTGGGGGAACTGGAACCACAAGACACAAAGGAGCAAAACGCTGTCACCTTTTCTTTATGAGGATTTGTGGTCGGGTGCGCGAGTGATTTTATGGCCTCTGTGTGTGTATGTGTGTGTGACAGAATGGGTGTGTACTTACACTGAATGTGTCACCTTTTTCCAGGAAATGCATGTACTTGGACGGAGGGCGTGGAATCGGAGGAAACAGAAGAGTAGAAAGCCTGAAACAGACACGCAGACTTCATCTTAAGGAAGTAGATGTAGAGGGAGCTCTGTGTATGAAGTGCTGTGAGTGTGTATTATGTGCCACCCTGAACTGGTGAACAGGTTGGTTTTTAGCCTTGTTTCCACCAATGAGGTGAATAACTAACAATGTAGTTCGGCTTGTGTGGTTTGGAACGCTACACCCTGCCTGATCTGACTTGTGTTTCCACTGCAGAGGGTGTAGGCCCCATTATGTAAATGATACATGTATTTATGCCCCATCATAACATCCTTCCAGCACGACACAGTATAGCTTGCCAGTAAATCCCTCAAAGAAGAAGAATGCTGCACAGTAAACTACAACTGAGTATTAGGGCCAAAATGACATATTTTTAATATTATGAGAACAAAGTCGTATTCTTTTGAGAATAAACTCATAATTATTATGATGATCTGCTGCAACCTGTGTCAAGATGAGGAATGTGGAGAAGTTACATTTTGATTTGGGCTTCACAAATAAAGAAATACTTTAATAATCTTTAGGCACATCAGCACCACAATATCATCAGCATCAGGACTTTGAAAAGATTGTGAAAGAAACCAGAGTCTGTTTCGAGTACAGAGTCATGCAGACTTGGAGGAAATCACCTCTTCTGTGGAGGAGGAAATGACTATTATTATTATTATAGACCTTTTATCTCATAATATTATGACTTTTTAATATCACAACGTTTTTCTCATATTACAATTTTTTTTCTCAAAATATTATGACCATGTTCTTGTAATGTTACGACTTTTATCTCGTAATATATTGACTTTTTAATATTATGACGTTTCTCCCATAATATTACAACCTTTTTTCTCATAATATCACAACTTTTCCCCCCATTACATTATGACCATGTTCTTGTAATGTTACAACTTTTTTCTCATAATATTACAATTTTTGTCTCGTAATATTACAACTTTTTTTCTGATCATATTATGACCATGCTCTGACTTTTATCTGGCATAATGACTTTTAAATATTACGACTTTCTTCTTCTTGGCATGTTGTTTTTATATCACAAAACGATGATGAGCTTTGTTTGAGAGAAGGCTTCGAGCGGCACAGAAAAAGCATCATTCCCTATACCGTCACCTCTAAGTGACGATTCTTTGTCGGTGTTTCCTGCTCCACCCTGCAGGAGTTGGACCACTGTGGTCAGTATTCCAGCAGGGGGCCAACAACTGGGGCAGTGGTTATTTTGTTTGACAATAGAAAACATGAATAATTGTGTGACATACTGAGTCAAATTGTTCTGTTTGTTGGACATGTGGCTTAAAAGAAGCCTCACCTTTGCTGTCGCATCAACAACAGCACGGCCAGGAGGATCATGGGTATACCAAACGACAATGTGACCATCAACAGAATGTTGAGTCTGCATGGTTGTTCCACCGCTGCAGAGACACACACATCAAGATGGAGAATGAGGCTCTTACGCTCATTAAAAACATCAACACGACAACTTTAAAAATACAATAAAAACTAATATTGTCATTTCACTTGAACCTTTTTTTAAACAAAACGTAAAAAAAAGTAACCATGTGGCTGTTTGTAATAGGATAGTGATATAATCCCGCCTGAGGGCTCCATTTTCATGCACATTTAGCAGCAGTTTCTGTTTTTGGCTTTTAACCATCAAAATATCCTGAATCTTTTTTTAAAATATCATTAACTAAAGACCTTATTTCTTTGCAACATGTGTCCTGTAAAAAATGTCTTCGAACTGACGGGCAGATATTAATAAAACAGTTGATTCTTTTAGTTGGTTTTTCAGTGAAAACACTGGAAATAACGTTCAAGTCATTCAACCAATCACAGATTTTAGAAAGTAACTCTAATTTTTTTTTTTTAGGTGATGAAAGCTCCCTGTCCAATCTCATCTAGAATCCAAGGAAAATGACTCACTGACAGTGGGACTCCATTCACCCCACTGAGCCGATCCAATGCATCCACTGTTCCTCCTCATCCTTATCCTCACTCTGTAGGTGTGAGTGGGATCTGCGCTCAGCTCTGTGTAAGAGAGCTGGGCTCCCAAATGTCTAGGTGCTTCCTGTTATGAAAGGATTCATCAGTTAACAACAGTTTCTCACGGTGTTAATACTCAAATCACGTGTCCCTTGGGCCATAAATCCCCAGAAAGTTTCAACCAAATATGAATGCTTTACTTTATACTGTTTATCCTCCTTCACAGAAGTAATACAAATCTCGCTCATTGTACCTGATCACCCAGGTCCAGCTGGTATTCATAGCACGTAGGGCGTGATTGGCCGTGGGGCAGAGCCCACTCCACCACAAGACTTCCATTTGTGACTGTCGCAGAGACGTTTGTGGGTGGTGGCAGGAACTCTGCAGCAAACACAGAGCACATTTTTTTTTGTATTTTGGATTTGAAAACAAAAATCAAGAGATTCCTTTGTAATAAATAATAAGCAGGTTTTTGTCTCTTTGGATAATTACATCGTCTGTTCTCCTCCTGTTTAATTGACACCATGGTGATGAATATGATCAAATTTGGGGATCTTAATTGGGGGGCACAGCAAGCCCTAATTTGATATTCAGTCATTTAATCACTAATTTTTGACTGTGACTGTCTTCTTGTCAAAGCACCGTTATACTCGAGATGCACTAGCGTGACCGTGACTTTCTACAGACACTAATGTTTACCCGTGGGATACGCTCTAGTAAAGACTTTGGTAACCCCCTAGCTTTTCTTCTCACACCACTGTGAGAGCTCACATTTGTGGTTTTTGATAAATGTATCTCCAAAAAAACAACTGTCACGACCACAGCTGCAAACAATTGCACAACTAAATTGGCAGTGTCACATGCTGATTTGTGCAGACTGATTTTTTGCAGAACTGACCAAACTAACAGTGAGTGTGTTGCTCTTTTGTGCACTTTATTGTTCACAAAGAAAATAACAAACATAGGCTACTAATGATCCACTGCTGAGTGAAGAAGATAAAATCAAAGTAAAGTGCAGATGCCAGTGAAGACTTTGCATTTGAAAATACTAAAAAAAAAAAAACAGTTAATCCTGGATTCTTACCCAACATTTCGTTGTCATATTTGTAGCTGTAGACTTTCCACTTGTCAGGCCAGGACATGTTAAACTGAAGCATTACATGTAGATTGTTGAGCTGCTGCTGAGTGAAAGTCCTCGATCCGACTCTTTCCACAGACGAATAACTCGGAGACTGAACTGTTGTGTTACCATCACAAATACTGCGTGGATAGACAGAGACAGAGCAGCTTGAAAACTACTACTACTAAACTACTAATTATTTGTGTTAATGTGTCACATAAGGAGCTAACCTGATGGTGACAGAAAGCTGAGTGTCCTCCTCTTCAGTGAGGAAAGACCAGGAGCAGTTGAGTAGATTTGTTGGGTAAAGGAGGCAGATGAAGGTTTCATTTATGTCTTTCATCTCTAAATCGAACTCCTGGCCTGTAGACCACGTCCCCAAGAGCTAAAGTTGTAGAGAAACAGCAAACTTCTGTTGAGTATGTTTGGTCTTTGGAAGCTTTGGTAATAATAATAAACTTTATTTATAGAGCACTTTTTCAAACTAAAAAATGCTTAAAGTCTTGTTGAGACAAAAATGAGCTGCTGGATGTCCTCTGTTGTTGTACACTGTGTTGTTGTCTGTTGTGTCGCATGACTGAACAGTGAGGCCAAGTTGTGTGGTGTTTTTTTTTTTAATTGCTTGAGGGTCTGGGCAGCTTTAGAAGAAGTTAGAAAAGTGTGATTGTCACCTCATCACTGTACCGTTCCTCCTGGCAGACATCCTGATTGTTCTCCTCTGTCACTGTGAGAAGAGAACATCAGAGAACATCAGTCTTGTATAAAGTACCGAAAAGTATCTTACCAGAAAATTACATTTGTAGAAGTTGAATTCACTTTTTTATATTACTTCAGTAAAAGTATATGACATGTACTGTACTTAAGTATCAAAAGTCATTTTCTTGTATAAAATGTACTCAACTTTAACGTAAAAGTATTTAAAAAAGTGAGCAGTTAGGATTGAGCCATGGTGGATCAGTTGTAGGGTGAGCTGTCTTTCAACTGGAAGGTTGTGTGTTTAATTCCTGGCTCTGCTAGTCTACATGCGTCCTTGAGCAAAACACCCATGTTGAAGCGTGCAAATGTGTATGAAAGATGATACCTGAAGTGTAAAGCAGCTCATCAACACTAGAAAAGCTCAATATAAACACAGACCATTACCAACTCTTCTTCCTCTGATTGAGGTGCTCGAAATATAAATAACAAAGTAAAGTACAGATACATGAACTTTGTACAGTACAAATACTTTGTGTATTTGTACTTTGTTACATTACAACACTGTCCACTATTTAGCCACAGATCAACAAGTTCTTGCTTTAAAAATACACCTACACAACAGCACATGGTTCAGTGTTTAGTGTAGAAACAACAAAGAGTATTAACATCCAGATTAGGATTATGCTAGAGTTGGGAATAAGGAGTTCATTACACTGAAATTATGTTGAAGTAATGGTTATCAAAAATAACTAAATAAAATAACCCACCTCCATGAGATGGCCGCAAAACCAGGAAGATAGTCCAACATATTAGATTGACAAGACACAGCATAGTCGCCAACCTGGGGTTTACACACAGAGAGAGTAGGAGTGTCAGCTATAAAAAAATCCCTAATTCTCAGCCATGTTTGGTCAGTGAACGCAGACAAGTTGATGTCTTACTGACTAAATAATTTCCTTCCCCTTTTCAAATGCTTACATGTAAAAGTGGACAGTCAAGAAAGGCATCAAATACACACAGAGTGCTCGTTCTCCTCTCATTTACCTTTCATTGTGACTTTTAACAACACACACATTTCTTTCAAAACCTTGTATAAACACAGGGGATAAAGTAAGTCTTGAATGGACATACCCATTATCTAATATCTCATATTCTTTTCAATGATTTGTTATCACACAAATGTTACACAAAAAAACCTAAAAAGTATATTTATATCACTGTAAAAATAGTAATCATATTGATGAAAGTAATACGCTGTTACCTTCTGCTGTCCCTCCCTCTGTAGACACTGACTATGGTTCAGTGAGTGCTTTCAATCAGTTTTAAGACAAAGACACATTTCTGAAAAAAGAAGAAGTGTGATGTCACATACAGTAAAGGACATCAGGAAACCAAGGCTTTCTTACTCATATAAGTAGAGTGTTAACATGTATCAAGTCCTCATTTCAAAACTGTGTCTACCTCCTGGAACTGAAAAACATTGACTATGTGTTTTCTTGTTACTTGTATTCCCTTGTTTCATTTCATTTTATTATTATTTTTAGTTATTTATTCTTATGTGTTGTTGTTGTTGCTGCTTATTTAAGTTGTTTATGTTGTCCATAAACCAGTGTTCACAAACAAACAAAGTACGTCAGTGAATGCTTAAAAGTAGATTATTTACAGAATTGTAAGTAACAAAACAGTAGTTCCCTGACCGGGAATCGAACCCGGGCCGCGGCGGTGAGAGCGCCGAATCCTAACCACTAGACCACCAGGGAAGTTGCTGTTTAGTGTAAACGCTACTCGTCTTCAATGTACACAAATGTGAAATCCTGACGGAGAACTTTATATATTTGTATGAGAGTTTGCAGTATGGTTTATTAAACACAGCGGACCTACTTTGTTATTTGTGTGTCTGTAAGATACAGGACGGCGCTCTTCACAGTGGCTTTTTCTGATGTGCTTAGTTTCTTCTTCACTTTGTCCTTATGTGCGGCCGTGGATAAGAGTCGTCACTGCCCCCGTGTGGCTCGTGGTAAGAAAATAACGCCAAACCAGTGTTTTTGGTGGTAACTTTTTACATCACCACCAATAGCCACTAGGTGGTGTGCACGAGGACAATGTGGCGGGAAGACTTCCTGATCGAAAGTACACAAAGCCCCTGCGGTACCACCGTTGCTACAACTAGGTTCGTACAGTATTAATTTTGTGCATTTTTGTCGTAGAAACGTGTTCAGATTAGCTCTATAGGACTGTGTTACCTCAGTCTGTTGAACGTGTTACAAATGTATACAGTACAGAAACAAGTATCTGCCTTGAAGCCCTGCTTATTTTTACACGGAACTCCTTTGTAATGTTAAAATGTGCAGTGAATGTACTTTAAAATGTATTTGAAATGAATATCTCTTTCCCTTATGGCTCAGATACATGGTAATTAACATGTAGTGTCTCTATAAAAATACACAGTTTGACTCTATAAAGTATCACTGAGGTTTATATTAATAAGGTTTGTCCAGATGTCCTTTTGAATAATGTTGTTTTCTCCATCCTCCAAAAAAAAAAAATCAGATTCAAAATGTCAGCCAGAGACACTCTGAGGCGCAACAAAACAGACATCCAGATGACTCTGTGTGGAGACTTCAGACTAATCCTCAACAAGGTCTGTGAGAAAAACCTGATAACTGGCCGTGAGTACAACAACCTTAAGAGCATCAACAAAGAAGACACAGAGGGTCACGTCGTTGAGCTTGTGGATAAGATCATGAATAAAGGAGAGACTGTCTGCCGGGATTTCCTTCACCTCCTGCAAACAGACAAAGAAGTTGAGACAACTTACCCAGAGCTGAAGAACATGCAGCTGAAAGACACCTGTCTTTTACCCATGTCTGTCCAAGCATGTTCACTTGGTATGTCATCGTACAGCACATCATTTGGAACATGCATGACAGATATTGAGAGTTTCACACGATGCTGAAGTGTTAAGCTTCCACCAGAAACATTTATGTTTGGAGTTGTAATTCTGTTTCACTCTGATCTCCTCAGATGTCCTGACACCGGAAATCAAGAGGCTAAAAAGGGTGAGGACTTTACTTCCTAGTAAGAGTGGGCCAGGTGACTTTAAGGTTGCAAAGTTGTGTTTTCTGCCCTCTCTGTTCGGGCTTTATGCATCGATAGCAGAGATCTCAAACCCGCCACTTAATTATTTTGTAATTATGTGAACTATCGTCAAAAAATATTATTATTTCAATGTTTCAATTTCAATTTTCCCCCTTACTGACCAAACTAGACACACAGTGGCACCTAGGTCATTTAAGTTTGAGACCCCTGATCTATAGGGCTGTAGGGACTATGTTGTACTGAAATGGATCTTTGAGAAATGTCATAAACTGTCACTAAGTCACTCCCAACACACAGTACAAAACAATACTTTTCTAGGGCTGTTATGTGCTTTTGTATTCTCAAGTTAGTGCACATCTATCTTTGAAAATATTGTATGGTTAAAATGATTTATTTCGCATGAAAAAAAAGTTGCTCCATCACAATTCTTAAAAGCCTGATTAGTCACTTCATCCTGGTGCCAGGACTGAGTCACAGAATACACAATAATGTACGAGTAAGCATATTTAGTACAGCTTTTTAAAGACACTTTAAATGTGATCTTCATTCCACTATTTTCCCTCAAATAATCACAAACAATGTTTTGTTCTCTGCAGACATATTTGCAAATAGGGAAGTATTGTAATGATTCATATTTAAACAAAAGGAAACAATGACCTCTTTATTAACGTTCTTTTTGAATATTGTTTCCATCATTTTAAGGAGGAATACTACCAGCTGAAGAGCCACCCTGTCGGCCTCTGTGTGATCATAAACAACGAGAATTTCACGGATGGCATAGCGAGAAGTGGAACCAACAAAGATGCTCGTATGTCCCAGAACAGGCAGTCACACTGTTCTACACCATTAACATAACTGTTGATTAACATGTTTGTTTTGTGTTTTTAAATTACTGTCCTGCAGAGTGTTTGGCAGAGGTGTTCAGCTGGCTGCGCTTTAGAGTGCTGATGTGCAAAGACCAAAGTCAGCACCAGATGGAGCGAGCACTGAGGTGCTTTGCTTCTCTGGATGATCCCGCTCAGCTGCAGGAGTTTGATGTGAAGGAGTGGCTCGGCACTGGATTTGTGGAGCTTCAGCAGGCTCCCAAGCATGGAGATGCCTTCATCTGCTGTATTCTTAGCCACGGAGAAAGGGAAGTTGTCTTTGGTATTGACCGGAAGCCTCTCTCCATTAAGCAAATTACTAGAACCTTCAAGGCGACTGATCAATCAGCCCTCTCTGGCAAGCCTAAAGTGTTCCTGGTCCAGGCCTGCCAGGGTGGTCAGAAACAGCGAGGAGTGTCACTGAAAGATCTGGAGGCTGATGCTGCTTCACCGTTCTTCCCTGAAGAAGCTGATGTTTTGGTCGCTATTGCGACAGTGGAGGATCATGTATCATTTAGACACAAAGTAGATGGGAGCTGGTTCATCCAGTCTGTGTGTCAGCAGTTAAAGGAGGGTTGTCCAAGGTGAATGAAAAAAAGCTCAAATTTAAGTTTGGTTTGGTTTTATGACATCAAAAATGATAATAATTATAAAATGTGTAATGTGTTTGATTTAGGGGTGAAGATCTCACCACCATCCTCCACCATGTGAACAATGACGTAAGCCAGAAAGAGGGTTCCAAGGAGTCTGGGGCAGCAAAGCAGATGCCTGAGGTTCGGTTCACCCTGAGGAAGACACTTGTGCTGTCACCAGAAGCTTAGTCTCCAAAGATTCTACAAAGTCACTATGAATGTACAGGAAAAATATTTTTTAAATGTATTTATCTTTCTGAATCTTTTATTTCATTTTTGTATCGTCAAACTAAGTAATTGAGCTTCAAATACTGTGTCACAGACTTGTCTCAAGACATAAGGTCCACAGCATGAGGGTCAGGGGTGAGTACACCACTGAATAAGTAATTTATCCGTTTTACAAACAGATTTAAGCGTAAACATTTTTTATGAAGTTTACTTATCCACACAAAACAAATCCATGGAGCATTTGAAAATACATATTCAGAAAATATGTAACATTTGCTGACACAAACACTTAACCTTTTTCATTGTTATTTTTCACACAGGTAGTGAAAAAAGAGCAAACAAACCAACAGAAATAACAGACAAATAAAAGACAATGTGTCCATTAAAAATTAGTTAAATGGAGAATCTGAGCCTTTGTAAACATTCATAGTACAAATGACTTTGTCTTTCAGTGTTTCAAAATAAAGTCATGTTCATTTTTAAAAAGCAGTGAACAGTAAACATTGCAGAGTAATGATTATATCAGCAGATTTGACTCGTAATTATGACTAAGTTTATATCATAATTATGACTTAGTATCTCTTAGTATATCATAATTATGACTTAGTCTATCACGATTATGACTTAATATCTCTTAATATATCATCATTATTTCTTCGCATATCACTTAATATCTCTTAACATCATGATTAGTGCCTGCTGCTGCAAGGCATAATGCATTACTGTGCAAGCATATATTGTAATCTACACATGTATTAGTGCCTGCTGCTGCAATGCATTCACTAGTTCTCATTGTGTGTTGTTTTCATTTTCTTATGACTTGCAGTTTTACTTAAAAATCACCTGAAAGTGCAGAGAATTCTGGTCAAAACTCCCATGTTAAAAATCTGCTTTGGAGTTTTGGAAAAATCAAGACCAGGGTGATTTTTGAATTTTCTCTGTCAATTCAACCCCGTTTCTGACTAATTTAAATGTGGGAACTGCTGAAAGCCTCCTGATGTTCACAAACTAACTTTATCTAACTGAAATTTTATCTCTATCATCAAAAAGTAGTATAATATGTCGTCCGAAATTGGTATAAAAAGGTCATAGTATAATTTGTCGTCCAAAATCACTCAAAATAGTCATAATATAGTATGTCGTCCAAAATCAGTCAAAAAGTCATAGATTAGTATGTCGTCCAAAATGTGACCAAAATGTCGTAGTTTAGTATGTCATCCAAAATTTAAAAAAAATGTCATTGTTTAGTAAGTCGTGCAAAATCACTCAAAAAAGTCATAGTATAGTATGTTGTCCAAAATCACTCAAAAAAGTCATAGTATAGTATGTTGTCCAAAATCACTCACAAAAGTCATAGTATAGTATGTCGTCCAAAATAGGTCAAAAAGTCATAGTTTTGTATGTCGTCCAAAATCACTCAAAAAAGTCATAGTATAGTATGTTGTCCAAAATCACTCACAAAAGTCATAGTATAGTATGTCGTCCAAAATCACTCAAAAAAGTCATAGTATAGTATGTCATCCAAAATCAGTCAAAAAGTCATAGTTTTGTATGTCGTCCAAAATCACTCAAAAAAGTCATAGTATAGTATGTCGTCCAAAATGTGACCAAAATGTCGTAGTTTTGTATGTCGTCCAAAATCACTCAAAAAAGTCATAGTATAGTATGTTGTCCAAAATCACTCACAAATGTCATAGTATAGTATGTCGTCCAAAATCACTCAAAATAGTCATAATATAGTATGTCGTCCAAAATCAGTCAAAAAGTCATAGATTAGTATGTCGTCCAAAATGTGACCGAAATGTCGTAGTTTAGTATGTCATCCAAAATTTAAAAAAAATGTCATAGTATAGTATGTCGTCCAAAATGTGACCAAAATGTCGTAGTTTAGTATGTCATCCAAAATTTAAAAAAAATGTCATTGTTTAGTAAGTCGTGCAAAATCACTCAAAAAAGTCATAGTATAGTATGTCGTGCAAAATCACTCAAAAAGTCATAGTATAGTATGTCGTCCAAAATCACTCAAAATAGTCATAATATAGTATGTCGTCCAAAATCAGTCAAAAAGTCATAGATTAGTATGTCGTCCAAAATGTGACCAAAATGTCGTAGTTAAGTATGTCATCCAAAATTTAAAAAAAATGTCATAGTTTAGTATGTCGTCCAAAATGTCGTAGTTTAGTATGTCATCCAAAATTTTAAAAAAATGTCATTGTTTAGTAAGTCGTGCAAAATCACTCAAAAAGTCATAGTATAGTATGTTGTCCAAAATCACTCAAAAAACTCATAGTATAGTATGTCATCAAAAATCACTCAAAAAGTCATAGTTTTGTATGTCGTCCACAATCACTCAAAAAAGTCATAGTATAGTATGTTGTACAAAATCACTAAAAAAAGTCATATTATAGTATGTCGTCCAAAATCTCTCAAAAAAGTCATAGTATAGTATGTCGTCCAAAATTTGACAAAAAAAAGTCATATTATAGTATGTCGTCCAAAATCGGTAAAAAAAGTCATAGTATAGTATGTCGTCCACAATGTAACAAAAACCTCATGTGTCACAACAACAGCATGTCCATGTGGTGAATGGGGGAAAACACTTACCTCCAATGCCAAGGGTCAAGGTTCAAGCCTCATCTACAACAGCCCTGTTACAGTTTAGTATGTCGTCCAAAAAGTCATACTTTTGTATGTCGTCCAAAATCTCTCAAAAAAGTCATAGTATAGTATGTCGTCCAAAATCACTAAAAAAAAGTCGTAGTATAGTATGTCATCCACAATCACTCAAAAAGTCATAGTTTTGTATGTCGTCCAAAATCACTCAAAAAAGTCATAGTATAGTATGTCGTCCAAAATTTGACAGAAAAAGTCATATTAAAGTATGTCGTCCAAAATCGGTATAAAAAGTCATAGTATAGTATGTCGTCCACAATGTAACAAAAACCTCATGTGTCACATCAACAGCAAGTCCCTGTGGTGAATGGGGAAAACACTTGCCTCCAATGCCAAGGGTTGTGGGTTCAAGCCTCATCTACAACATCCCTGTTACAGTTTAGTATGTTGTCCAAAATTTGACAAAACAATCATAGTATAGTAAGTCGTGCAAAATCACTCAAAAAAGTCATAGTTTTGTATGTCTTCCAAAATCACTCAAAAAAGTCATAGTATAGTGTGTCGTCCAAAATCACTCAAAAAAGTCATAGTATAGTATGTCGTCCAAAATCACTCAAAAAAGTCATAGTATAGTATGTCGTCCAAAATCGGTCAAAAAGTCATAGTTTTGTATGTCGTCCAAAATCACTCAAAAAAGTCATAGTATAGTATGTCATGCAAAATCGCTCAAAAAGTCATAGTTTTGTTTGTCGTCCAAAATCGTTCAAAAAGTCATAGTATAGTATGTCGTCCAAAATTTGACAAAAAAGTCATATTATAGTATGTCGTCCAAAATCTCTCAAAAAAGTCATAGTATAGTATGTCGTCCAAAATCACTAAAAAAAGTCGTAGTATAGTATGTCATCCACAATCACTCAAAAAGTCATAGTTTTGTATGTCGTCCAAAATCACTCAAAAAAGTCATAGTATAGTATGTCGTCCAAAATCGGTATAAAAAGTCATAGTATAGTATGTCGTCCACAATGTAACAAAAACCTCATGTGTCACATCAACAGCAAGTCCCTGTGGTGAATGGGGAAAACACTTGCCTCCAATGCCAAGGGTTGTGGGTTCAAGCCTCATCTACAACATCCCTGTTACAGTTTAGTATGTTATCCAAAATTTGACAAAACAATCATAGTATAGTAAGTCGTGCAAAATCACTCAAAAAATCATAGTTTTGTATGTCGTCCAAAATCACTCAAAAAAGTCATAGTATAGTATGTCGTCCAAAATCACTCAAAAAAGTCATAGTATAGTATGTCGTCCAAAATCGGTCAAAAAGTCATAGTTTTATATGTCGTCCAAAATCACTCAAAAAAGTCATAGTATAGTATGTCATGCAAAATCGCTCAAAAAGTCATAGTTTTGTTTGTCGTCCAAAATCGTTCAAAAAGTCATAGTATAGTATGTCGTCCAAAATTTGACAAAAAAGTCATATTATAGTATGTCGTCCAAAATCTCTCAAAAAAGTCATAGTATAGTATGTCGTCCAAAATCACTAAAAAAAGTCGTAGTATAGTATGTCATCCACAATCACTCAAAAAGTCATAGTTTTGTATGTCGTCCAAAATCACTCAAAAAAGTCATAGTATAGTATGTCGTCCAAAATTTGACAGAAAAAGTCATATTATAGTATGTCGTCCAAAATCGGTATAAAAAGTCATAGTATAGTATGTCGTCCACAATGTAACAAAAACCTCATGTGTCACATCAACAGCAAGTCCCTGTGGTGAATGGGGAAAACACTTGCCTCCAATGCCAAGGGTTGTGGGTTCAAGCCTCATCTACAACATCCCTGTTACAGTTTAGTATGTTGTCCAAAATTTGACAAAACAATCATAGTATAGTAAGTCGTGCAAAATCACTCAAAAAATCATAGTTTTGTATGTCGTCCAAAATCACTCAAAAAAGTCATAGTATAGTGTGTCGTCCAAAATCACTCAAAAAAGTCATAGTATAGTATGTCATGCAAAATCACTCAAAAAGTCATAGTTTTGTATGTCGTCCAAAATCGTTCAAAAAGTCATAGTATAGTATGTCGTCCAAAATTTGACAAAAAAGTCATATTATAGTATGTTGTCCAAAATCTCTTAAAAAAGTCATAGTATAGTATGTCGTCCGAAATTTGACAAAAAAAAGTCATATTATAGTATGTCGTCCAAAATCTGTATAAAAAGTCATAGTATAGTATGTCATCCAAAATTTGACAAAAATGTCATTGGTTAGTAAGTCGTGCAAAATCACTCAAAAAAGTCATAGTTTTGTATGTCGTCCAAAATCTGTTGAAAAAGTCATAGTATAGTATGTCGTCCAAAATCGGTCAAAAAAGTCATAGTATAGTATGTCGTCCAAAATCACTCAAAAAAGTCCTAGTATAGTATGTCGTCCAAAATTGGTATAAAAAGTCAAAGTATAGTATGTCGTCCAAAATCACTCAAAAAAGTCATAGTATAGTATGTCGTCCAAAATTTGACAAAAAAAGTCATAGTATAGTATGTTGTCCAAAATTGGTCAAAAAAGCCATAGTATAGTATGTCGTCCAAAATCACTCAAAAAAGTCATAGTATAGTATGTCGTCCAAAATTGGTATAAAAAGTCATAGTATAGTTTGTCATCCAAAATCACTCAAATAAGTAATTGTATAGTATGTTGTCCAAAATCACTCAAAAAAGTCATAGTATAGTATGTCATCCAAAATTGGTATAAAAAGTCATAGTATAGTATGTCGTCCAAAATTGGTATAAAAAGTCATAGTATAGTATGTCGTCCAAAATCACTAGAAAAAAGTCATAGTATAGTATGTCGTCCAAAATTTGACAAAAAAAGTCATAGTACAGTATGTCGTCCAAAATCCCTCAAAAAAGTCATAGTATAGTATGTCGTGCAAAATCACAGTTTTGTATGTCGTCCAAAATCGGTCAAAAAGTCATAGTATAGTATGTCGTCCAAAATTTGACAAAAAAGTCATATTATAGTATGTCGTCCAAAATCTGTATAAAAAGTCATAGTATAGTATGTCGTCCACAATGTAACAAAAACCTCATGTGTCACATCAACAGCAAGTCCCTGTGGTGAATGGGGAAAACACTTGCCTCCAATGCCAAGGGTTGTGGGTTCAAGCCTCATCTACAACAGCCCTGTTACAGTTTAGTATGTCGTCCAAAATCAGTCAAAAAGTCATAGTTTAGTATGTTGTCCAAAACTTGACAAAAATGTCATGGTTTTAGTATGTCGTCCAAAATGTGACCTAAATGTCATAGTTTAGTATGTCATCCAAAATTTGACAAAAATGTCATTGGTTAGTATGTCGTCCAAAATCACTCAAAAAAGTCATAGTATAGTATGTCGTCCAAAATCACTCAAAAAAGTCATAGTATAGTATGTCGTCCACAATTTGACCAAAAAAAGTCATATTATAGTATGTCGTCCAAAATCGGTATAAAAAGTCATTGTATAGTATGTCGTCCACAATGTAACAAAAACCTCATGTGTCACATCAACAGCAAGTCCCTGTGGTGAATGGGGAAAACACTTGCCTCCACCGCCAAGGGTTGTGGGTTCAAGCCTCATCTACAACAGCCCTGTAACAGTTTAGTATGTTGTCCAAAAAATTCATCGTGTAGTAAGTCGTGCAAAATCACTCAAAAAAGTCATAGTATAGTATGTCGTGCAAAATCATTCAAAAGTCATAGTATAGTATGTTGTCCTAAATCACTCAAAAAAGTCATAGCATAGTATGTCGTCCAAAATCTGTTGAAAAAGTCATAGTATAGTATGTCGTCCAAAATCACTCAAAAAAGTCATAGTATAGTATGTCGTCCAAAATTGGTATAAAAAGTCAAAGTATAGTATGTCGTCCAAAATCACTCAAAAAAGTCATAGTATAGTATGTTGGTCAAAAAGTCATAGTTTTGTATGTCGTCCAAAATCACTCAAAAAAGTCATAGTATAGTATGTCATCTAAAATCGGTCAAAAAACCATAGTATAGTATGTCGTCCAAAATCTCTCAAAAAAGTCATAGTATAGTATGTCGTCCAAAATCACTAGAAAAAAGTCATAGTATAGTATGTCGTCCAAAATTTGACAAAAAAAGTCATAGTACAGTAAGTCGTCCAAAATTGGTATAAAAAGTAATAGTATAGTATGTCGTCCAAAATTGGTATAAAAAGTCATAGTATAGTATGTCGTCCAAAATTGGTATAAAAAGTCAAAGAATAGTATGTTGTCCAAAATCACTCAAAAAGTCATAGTTTTGTATGTTGTCCAAAATCACTCAAAAAATCATAGTATAGTATGTCATCCAAACTTGGTATAAAAAGTCATAGTATAGTATGTCCTCCAAAATTGGTATAAAAAGTCATAGTATAGTATGTCGTCCAAAATCACTCAAAAAAGTCATAGTATAGTATGTCGTCCAGAATTTGACAAAAAAAGTCATAGTATAGTATGTTGTCCAAAATTGGTCAAAAAAGCCATAGTATAGTATGTCGTCCAAAATTGGTCAAAAAAGCCATAGTATAGTATGTTGTCCAAAATTGGTCAAAAAAGCCATAGTATAGTATGTCGTCCAAAATTTGTATAAAAAGTTATAGAATAGTATGTCATCCAAAATCACTCAAATAAGTCATTGTATAGTATGTTGTCCAAAATCACTCAAAAAAGTCATAGTATAGTATGTCATCCAAAATTGGTATAAAAAGTCATAGTATAGTATGTCGTCCAAAATTGGTCAAAAAAGCCATAGTATAGTATGTCGTCCAAAATTGGTCAAAAAAGCCATAGTATAGTATGTTGTCCAAAATTGGTCAAAAAAGCCATAGTATAGTATGTCGTCCAAAATTGGTATAAAAAGTTATAGTATAGTATGTCATCCAAAATTGGTCAAAAAAGCCATAGTATAGTATGTTGTCCAAAATTGGTCAAAAAAGCCATAGTATAGTATGTCTTCCAAAATCAGTCAAAAAAGTCATAGTATATAGTATGTCGTCCAACATTGGACAAAAAAAGTCATAGTATAGTATGTCGTCCAAAATCACTCAAAAAAGTCATATTATAGTATGTTGTCCAAAATCAGTATAACAAGTCATAGTATAGTATGTCGTCCAAAATCATTTAAAAAAAGTCATAGTATATTATATCGTCCAAAATCACTCAAAAAAGTCATACTATAGTATGTCGTCCAAATTCACTCAAAAAAGTCATAGTATAGTATGTCGTCCAAAATCACTCAAAAAAGTCATAGTATAGTATGTCATAAAAATTTGACAAAAAAAGTCATAGTATAGTATGTTGTCCAAAATCACTCAAAAAAGTCATAGTACGGTATGTTGTCCAAAATCGGTATAAAAAGTCATAGTATAGTGTGTCGTCCAAAATCACTCAAAAAAGTCATAGTATAGTATGTTGTCCAAAATCACCCAAAATGTCATAGTTTAGTATGTTGTCCACAAAGTCACCAAAATGCCATAGTTAAGTTTGTCGTCCAAAATTTGACCAAAATGTCATAGTTTAATATGTCGTCCAAAATGACACCAAAAATGTAATTTTAGTGACTTTTTGGATGACATACATTTTGGTGCCTTTATAATGCAGGTATTAGAAACTGGTGTTTGCAAGGGGGGGGACAGGAAGTGGGTGCGGCTGATGAACCCTTACCCTCCACCAAAATACCACTTTGTCTAAATACTTCAAGTTTTAAATGTTCAATCCAGGTTTTCTGCTTTTATAATGCAGGTGTTAGGTGCAGGTGTTCAGGGAGTGGGAGGGGCTTATAAGTCAGTCTCTTTTAAATTGTGATTCGACCAAAATACCACTTTGTTTAAATACTTCAAGTTTTAAAGGTTCAATCCACCCAAATGTCACTAGTTTACCAGCACAAGTCCTGCACCCAACGACATTTTTGACGGGTGTCCAAAATGTAGTCTGTGTTAAAAACAAAAAAAATAGTAGCTTGCTTCCTGATCCGGCTGCGCACACGCGAGCGTATTTACGGTACTTAACTGTGGCGTCGTTGTCATGACAACTTTCACTCGTTCGTCTTCTCCGTATCTGAGGACCCTGTGGCAGGAAGTCCCGCTGGTAAAACTGTTCGTGTTGAAGAAAAAAATACATATATAATTGTACAATTACGCTACATGTCGCAGCAAATGGAAAGCCTGTAAATCTGTTTCAACTACGTAGACGAACGATGGCGGGAGCCCCACCGGAAGGTGAGTTTGGTGCCGCGGCTTTAGTGGAGAGTGAAGGACGCGGCCACGGAGGACAGCTGCTGCTGAAAGCTTCTGATGAAGCCGTCACATTCATGTCCAGTCTCGGTGAGTGAGTTGTCAGTTCATAAGGTGAAGTCTGTAGTTAATTAACAAGAGACTGAGAGTCAACACATGTGCTTCATCACAAATATAAATAACAGTTTTCGAATTCCTAGTTGTATCCATTATTTTGGAGGGGGGCGTTTTTAGAGGGACGTGACGCTGAATTTAAATACCCTCCTTACAGAGGACTTTACGGTAAAATAAGCACGAACCGAAGAATCAGAAAAGTTTCAAAATAAAACCGTGAGCCCACTCTATCTGAGTGTACGTTTGAAAGCACACATACGAATAGGAAAAATAATGAAAATACAGCTATGAGTGTCAGAGACCTTCAAACTGGCTTTTGTGTATAAAGTGTATAAAGACATAAACAGACTTTAACGTACAGTTGTTGTTTTTTTGAGAAATTTAAAATTAAAAGTCCAACATCGACATTTTTTATCAAAACAATTCCCAAATTTGATTTGATATCAAAACATTTTTTTCCATAAGTTGTTATGCCCCAGTCTAGGGGGCCTAGGACATAACATGATAAGGCCCCATCTTCCCCAAGTCCCAAGTCCCCACTCTGGACAAGACTGGCTGGTTTGTGTTCAGGACATTTATGACTACTAACATACTTAAAATCAGACACTTACTGTACAGTTTTTGACAAATTTCAAATTAAAAGTCCAGAATTGACATTTTTTTATCGAAAAAATTCCCAAATTCGATTTGCTATTAAAAAAATAAAAAAAAATCCATACATTTTGGACAAGACTGGGTGGGTTTGGAAATTTCTAATTAAATGTCCAGCATTGACATTTTTTTGACACAATGTTTTTTGTAGCGTTTCTGTTATAGGAGGTAGATATCGTTAAAATAAAGGTCTGCCCCTACTGGTTTAAATTACAATTTGTGAAACAATACATCCTTCAAGCTAAATATCAATTCAACAAAGGTGTGAGCCAATGCAAGTCGACAGACACTAACTCCCCTCTTTCCTCAGAGCCTGCAGAGCTGCTGAAGTGTGTGTTTCCTGACTCTCTGGTGACTGTGTCTGAGAGTGGCAGAAGGCTGGGGAGGTTCAGTGTGACGGTAGAGTTTGCCTTTAGATTCCAGCAGACCTGTGTGCTGCTGCACGCTCAGAGCCAAGGAGCCATCGACAACTCCCCCTGTGGGACAACAGTGACAGGTGACAGGGACTGTCTTGATCTCTTAATCTGCACTGTTTTATCCTTTTATAGCAACTCTGTGCCTACCTTTCATATCCTTCGCCTCTTCTGCAATTTAAGCCTATCTGACCACGAACCTGGAGTTGCTGGAGGAAGATTACTATGAGTATGTCAAAGTGAGTCATTGTCAGCTTTCCACATACACTGACATCAGCTTTTACATAAGTAGAAACATTGTTCTCTAATGTGCCACTTCTGTTTTGCATGGTCTTGCACCACTTTGTGATTTAAATGCATTTCTTCAGCTTGAAGGCCACAGTTTGGAGAAGAGGTGTCACATGGTGCAGTGTGACGGGCAGATGGTGATCGATAAAGTTATTACCGTTGGAGAGGTGAGAAAAGGAACACTATGCTGTGAAAGATAAGTGCCTGAAACTATAATATTAAAGTTCAATCAGATGGCTTGTGTTGTAAAGCTCACAATACTCACAACAACAACTGACTAAGATGTTTGTCATCATGTTTTTAACATGAGGTTTAAGTTCATAATTAGTTTCTGAAACGCATTTTAATGTTATTAATTAAAATCCTCATCATGTCGGAATATACCCATTAGGTAAATGAAGTATATTAAGTTTAAGTAAATAAAGTAAGTCAATTACAATTAAGTAAATACAGTTTAAAAGCCAGAATTAACTCCTGAGATTCTTAGTGAGATTCGGAATTGTAAAACACGTGGTAACTGCTAGAAGCCGTGCGGTTAATATATCATGTCTGAATCACCTGTAAGAAAACACCAAACATGTCAGTATGGACCTACACAGGTGGGCAGGTTGGTGAGTAACAGGTTTGCCAGCGAATTAATTCATTTGGTCACAGCATAAGGATTTGTTATGATTATTACAGTATTATGTGGGCTACAGACACTTGATTTCCCAGAGGATTATATCTATTGGTGGCTATGTGAAGAAAATTTCAAAAGGTGTTTTAGCAATCCTTTCTGTATGTGATTGTGTGCTCACAGGAGGTGACGAAGGAGAGTGTTTCCTATCCCATGTCTGTCCTCGAAGGCCTCGTCACAGAGGGCTCCCTCCTGGTGCTCATGCGCCTCGTTGCTCTGAGGAGGAAGGTGCCAGAAAACATGACCTTCATCTCCTTCGACCAGGGATTAGACATGTTCCACTCCACCTTTGTAAGTATGCACTGTCAGTAAGTAAGACGTCTTTTTTTGAAGAGTAAATCTGGATGATCTTTCTGTCTGTCTTCAGAGTGAGCTGGGTGTGAGACAGATGGACGTGGGGGGTGAGACTGTCGAGGTGTATGGGATAGAGAGGGCAGTTCACTCTGTGGAGGACAGACCCACTGCCTGGCACTTCCACTTCCTAGATGATGGGTACGTTCTTATAGGTTCTTGTCGAACCACTATCTCAATATGGATAATATTGTCTATTACACTTTTACAGTTCTTTTAGTGTTTGCAACTATACTGGTTGTTGGGGCTGCATGACATATAATGGACAACAATTTGTTACCTATATTTATTTATCATAAGTGTGAGGGACAAATTAAGATCCTTGCATTTAAAACAAGATGCTCTAAAATCATTTTTGCAAGAATATTAATAATATTTATGTTCAGGCACTTGGCCAGCCGACAACAAGTGGCATCACCAGTTACCATGAGGCTACTGCAGCTGCCATCACAGCAAGAAAAGGGTAATCATTCACACACTCATACACACATTTGAACATTATGTTATGAAACAGATTCAAAAATTCTGTTCCTGTGTGTGTGTGTGTGTACGTTAGGTTTTGAGAAGATCCCCCTGGATTGGGAAGCAGACATGCAGATGCGTTCCAAGTTCCTGGACAGAAAGGTGAAACTGTTATTCAGACTGTTTGTGCCACAACAATCACATGCCTTTTCAAACACAATGTCCTTCTGTGGCAGGAGGAGCTGAAGGCTGATAACGCCTCGTACCTGAGAAAGCACCCAGAGGTCCGTGCCCTCATATCCGACTTCCTGCAGTTCTTGTTGCTAAGAAAACCAGATGATGTCTTCCGATTTGCCCGGGATTACTTCCTCCCATTCGCCTCGCGCCGTCCACCAGAATCAAACCTGAAATCATCATCATCACTCTGAAGAAACACGCACATCTTCCAAGCACAATACAGTCTGTCACAATGGGTTGTTGATTCATCACTTTAACTCACGTTGAAGTTTAGAAACTGCTCTAGTTTTTTTTATTCTTAGTGAAAGATGGCTAGTGGTATTAAAGGAAATTTGGTGGCGATAAAGAACAACATGAGACCTGACCTGAGCTGTGTGATCTTGTCATGAAACTTAAAGGTCCAATGTGTAACAAGTGACATCTAGTGGTAACACTGCAGACTGAGATCTTGTCACTCTCTTACCAAAGCATGCCAGGGAACTATAGATACCTCAGCATATCAGAATGGATGTTATTCTTCTTCCATTGTGAAGTATTTTACCATTTCCTGCCACTAAAGCAGAGGTCTCAAACTCACGTTCTGTTGCCACACAAATGCTTATTTTGAAATTCTGTGAAACCAGAATTTGCACTAAATCCTTACTGAATGTTACACACTGGATATTTCAGGTCAATATGATGAAGGTGAAGGATAGACCTGACCTGTAATGTAAATCTAAATAAAGTGGTTTGTTTGGAACAGTGTCTGTTGATTGGGTTCGGTTTAGTACTTGTCTGGGCAAGCTACGCCTGGATTTATTAGGTCAAATGGTCTTTAAAAAATAAAAGTCTACAATGTAGCTAAATAATAGCAAAAACGCTTGTTGTATCGTGAAAAGTGTAGTAGCCTTCTCCAAAAAGTAAAGGTTTGAGCTTTAGTTCAGTCTCCAAACCAATGTAAGTATTTATTGTCCGTACAAGAAATATTGTCCGTTTTATTTTGAAGGAAATCGGAAACCATGTCTCCCAGCGATAAAACAAACCAACAAAAAAAAAACCTATCTTCTTCCTTCTGAAAATGAAAGTAAAGTTACTTCGACGACCCCGGGAAGTTACATTCAAGGAAAACACCGTCCTAAAATAGTGCAATAGTTTGTTTGTTTATCAGAATAAAAGAAAACGAGTTGCTTTCTGGACGTGAACTGACAGACGAGTCCAAGTTGTAAGTATAAAGTTTACTCTGTGAGCTCACAACTTAGCCTCAGATATAGTTGGACGGTTGTGTCGTGTTGTGACGTTAAACCGCTTCAGTGTTACGACGTGCCTGAGTAAATTTTGTTTATTTTAATCAAGAAGTAAGTAAGTTTTTGTCTTTTTTAAAACATTAATAGTTCTTCCTGTTAAACACGGCTGACTCAGCCAGTGCCAAGCTTGTGTTTACTATGTAAATGTAAAGGAATGTGTAAGTGCCTTATTATGTGATGGCGTCACTGCAACGCCACCTTGTTAACTAGCACATGAAGAAGTCAAGTGCCCAAAGTTCCATTACTAACAATATCAACATGACTACACTCATCGTGAATCGTTTTGATACAAAAACAAAAGAAAAGTTTTCCTCCGAGTGAAAATGTTGTTTGTTCCTTGGTAAATAGTCAAGTGAATATGTAGATTGTGAAATAATTTGATGACGTCAGCTTGGAAAACACCGACCTAATAACTTTCTTAGAACTGTGTCTAGAGCAGGGCCGGCTCTACCTAATTTTGTGCCCTAGGCGAGATTGCTCTCCGGTGCCCCCCCAAAAACCCACTCAAACTGCTTAATTGATTATCAAAATAGTTGACAATCAATTTAGTAATCGATTAATCAAGTAATTGTTGCAGCCCTAAACATCAGTGCAACACATCAAAACAAGAGTAATGAGTGTCAGAATAAGTTGCCTTTATCAATGATCTAACAAACTAGTTTGTTTGTTTTTTACTTATATACTTTTAAGATTGTTCCACAATAAGATACTTGGTAATTAAGATATTTTAACTCAAGCATTTAATGCATTTCTGTGTGAAAATATGGTATGTTGCTATGTAAATAATCTAATTTGTATGAAATGGTAGAGAGAAAAAAAAGAAGCAAAGTAAGGCATAACTTTACTTTTTTACTTTACCATCTGTTGCCTTTATGTGAGGAGTGGATTTTTAAAATCTTTTATTTCGCGTTTCCAGAACATTCTGACTTAATTTCCATCTCTGCTGTATTTTGGATTTCTTTTCCCCTCAGTTCTCAGAAAACGTCTGCCTGTAGAACACTTTGACACTTTGCATCAGAGCTGTGCCGGTATAGACGGGGTCAGTGATGGACAGACAGACGCTTTCCCGCATTGACGAGGAGCTGGACTCCTTGGAGGTGGCGGCACTTCGCTTCCTGTGTCTCGATTTTGTCAACAAAAAACGTCTGGAGAGGGTGAGCTCCATGTATTCTAAATGATATACTGTATACTGTCTGTATGCTGTGGCCCCCTGGTGGACCGTGGAGGTACTGCTATACTGTATGACATAATAGGTAATTTTATACTAATATGCAATGAACAGCATGCACCCTAAAATTAAGGAAGGAAAATGGAACTTAGTCATCATTCATTTAATTATATACACCATTTACTTTTTCTTACTGTGATTTGTCAAAATGGTTGTTGTGCAAAGGGCTTATAAATCATTTGAAATAATGCAATTTGCATGGATGGTGTCTCGTGTGGTAATGCCCCATCTTGTTTTAAGTCTATAACACAGTAAATATTGAGCTAAAGATTGACTTAAATGCCTATATCACCCAAATCAATCAGCCCTACTTTCCATGGAGATACCAATTTATTATATAAAAGGATTTCTCTTCATTGACGACAATAACCGTGTGTTGTTTTGCATTTGTTTTTTCTTCTCACATGAGTTTGTAAACTGTTATTTCTTGGTTGCTCTGTTCCAGATCAGAGATGCCAAAGACCTGTTCTTAAGACTAGAGGAAAGGGGTCTGCTGGAAAATCATTTCTTCCTTCATCAGCTGCTCAACACGATCCATCGAGCAGATCTTCTCAACCTCCTAGAGACCGACAGCCGACAACCAGAAGAAACAGATTCAAGTCCTACACTGTCACCATACAGGTAGAAGCAGTACAAAATTTACTGAAATGTGTGGCACGGGTTAAATTACACTAATTTCTGTTGTCTTGTTCTCTGTTCTTTCTTTCAGGGTGATGCTGTACCAACTATATGAAAACATGACTCTGGAGAATCTGGAAAGGTTGAAGTTTTTGTTCAGCGACAGGCTGTACAAAAGAGAAATAGAGGCCAGCGATGTGAGAACACACACCCAAAGTCGCATACCAAGTCACGACACACTGACTTTCATGCAATCCAACAATATTCGGTGTTAATTTAAAAAACAAAAAACATGCTGCAACAATTCATCACTTAAGTTGTCATTCTTGCTAATATTTGGATGATGTCATGTGGTAATGCTTCACTATGTTTTAAATCTATCCCACAGTGAATGTTGAAGCTAAAATGCAGTCGCAATATCTGTCAGAAAAGTCCCAATTTGTTCAGTTCTTACAGCCCCAATCTTACAGTACAATAAAGTGCATACAGTATTTTTAGTCATGAGTTACCAGTGAGCTTGAAGTGATTTCTAGATCTAAGTGTTTTCTCTGAATTTGCAGACAGCACTGGATTTATTTGTTAAAATGGAACAGGCTGGTTTCCTTGCCGACAACTATCTCCATGAGCTGCTGGAAGCACTACGACAATTTGATCAACAACTGGCGATGACTGTCCAGCGCCACAAAGACGGTATGAGACACACACACACATACACATTTAAATGTATTATTATGAATTCCATCTTGCACCTGTTATCTTTGCAGAAGTAAATCCACAGGATCAGATGAGATCGTCTCCTCATGTCAGCATGGATTACCAGGTGAGGCTGTTTTTTTTTTGGTTTTTTTTACAGTTTAAACTCTGTGATCAATCAGTGATTAGCTTTATTGTGACTGTTTTTTTGTCTTTTTGTTTTCAAAGAGGGTGGAGAACACCTCTCAGCCCATGCAGCCTGTTTTTTCCATACCCGAGACTCAGTGCATTGGTAAGCATTTGTAATTAAACTTTAACCATTCATTTAGTTACACTCATTAAATCCTCCTCTCACTCGCTGTATCCACCATTTACACTTTTCAGCACAGCAGGAAGCGAGAGGGACATTTTAGTCAGATTTTTAGTTTTTCAGTGATATTTCTAGATTGTATTATAATTGTCTGTGTTTTTATTCAGGTGTTTGTGTGCACATATTGAAAATAAAAACAGGTTGATGGAAACTCGATGGTTAAAAGTGTTGGTCCTGCAGCTCCAGAACCCAACACCTCTTCGTCTCTACTTTATGGATACTCACTTTCACACTGTCAGTTTTTGGCATACACATGTAAGAGGTTTAATTCCCCACTGTTTTTAATGTAAGCTTTAGGGCTTGGAGAGAATATTGCCTCGGATGCAGAACCAAGTCGGAAGCCATTCTTGGATGCAGAACCAACTCGGAAGCCATCCTTGGATGCAGAACCAACTCGGGAGGCATCCTCTTTTCCTGACGAGGTAACCGCTCACACAAACAAGGCTCATACGTTTGCTCACTCATTTAGCAAAATACAACTGCGTTTGATTTGTCTGTGTGGTTGTAGACGGAGTACTATCGCCTGGATCATAACCCTCGTGGTCAGTGTGTTATCATCAACAATGAGGAATTCAACGGACACGAGCTAAGAAAAAGAGCAGGAACTGAGGAGGATGCAAGTACGTGTATATTTCATTCGAACATCCATGTCAGCAGTCCGCTACTTGATTATGTTTTACATGTATAATATATATATAAAAAAACTGGTTTCCCTTTCATGTGATGCAGGGGCTCTGCGCTCAGTGTTCACATACCTTGGCTTCAAAGTGGTGATTCATGACAACTTGACTGCTGACGCCATACGACATCAACTAACGGAGCTGGGCAAAAATAATTTTTTGGATCAAGATGCCTTGGTGAGTAATAGCACACACTGTTGGGGGAGGATTACCGTCAGTTATTCCTTGCATATAAGATTTTTCACTGAGAAGTTTCACATGGTCATTCATGGTCAAATGACATGAACTCAACTATATTTGAACAAATGTATTTTTTGGTTTAGAACAGCTTATTTTATGATATTCAGGAGATTAGTAACAATGTTTGTCACATATAAAGAATAAATGGTCAATTAATGACATGTGGAAACCAAAATTATCCATCCATACCCAGAGAACCCAGAGAAAACCCTTGCAGACACAGGGATAATATGTCAAATTCAAAAAATTAAAAATACTGCCTCATAAATAATAGTCATATAGTCAAACCTTTAGTCACATATAATTTGAACACAATAATCCCTGTCTACACAGTTATGTTCAGGAAGTTTACCACGGACTGACAGGTTTAATGTCTCTGTGTTTGATGTGTGAACTCAGATAAATTGAAATGTAGGTTGTGTTTTTCGCAGTATTGTCTGATTTCATGCTTTCAAGATTTGTAAGTAAAATGTGATTTTGCACTGATTTCTTTATGAATGATTATGAAAAACTTGAGATGTGTTCCAGGAAAATAAACTTAGCTTTACTACATTTTATTTGCAGAAGCTTGGCAGAGAAGGCAGAATATTTTGTTTAAAAAATATATATCTAAATCTACCAATCAAAAAAAAGACATTCATTTTTAAAGTTAAATGGAGCTGTGGTGCAAACCTAAAATACATGTTTGATCTTGCAGGTGGTGTGTGTGCTCTCCCATGGAGAAAAGGGATGCATCTTTGGGACTGATGAGAAGCCAGTTTACCTGCGAGATCTGACGAAGCCTTTTACCAGCAGTAGAGCCTCCACCCTGGCAGGGAAACCCAAGCTGTTCTTTATCCAGGCGTGTCAGGGAAGTGACTACCAGGGAGGAGCCCTGCCATGCCCCCCAAAGCCAAGAGAGGAGGAGCAGATGGTCAAAGAGAGCCTGGAGGAAGACGCAGGTCCTGTGATGGGTGAGACAGTCCCCTGGGATGCTGATTTCTTGCTGGGCATGGCCACTGTATCCGAGTGCAGATCATTCCGACACACTATCAAAGGCTCCATCTACATCCAGGAGCTATGTACACAACTGATGATTTCAGCAGAAAGGTGAGACACATCCCCACACAGAGTTAAAAACAAAGGGTTAAGACTGAATTAGGTTCATTTGTTCTCAACTATGAGAAAATGGACGTCATTTCTGTTCGGTTGCACCAAATTGTTATACTATTAATTATTATACTGTAATGTGTACAATAACTATGAGATTTTCTCAGCTGTTTTGCCTTGTTGTGCATGAAACAAATGAGTAAATGTACTAAAAATCACCTTTTATAATAAAATATAAGAAGAGGCTTGATGAGTCAGATGATGTGGTGTGTTTAAATATACCTGCAGCTCTTGGATGATATATACATATTTATAATGTGTTTCTGATGTGATCTTTGCAGCAAGGAGATGGACGACATCCTCACTGTTCTGACTCGTGTGAACAGGAACGTTGGCAAAGGACAGTATTTGAGCCACAAACAAATGCCAGAGCCTAAATACACTCTGACCAAGAAGCTTGTCCTCAAAAAATGTGTGTGAGCTGACTGCAAGCAGGTGGAAACACTGCAAATGTGCCAGATTCCCTATGTGTGTTATATGTATGATGATTGTATGAAATGTTATGACTTGATGAGTGTCATTGTCAAAGAGTTGACCATGAGAACAAATAAGATCAATTTTTAACCAAGTATCAGTTCAACTGACTTTCCCAAGTATTAGGATGTTGCATGTATGTTACATTTGCAACACATTTGTACAAAAATACCAATGTACTGATTCTATGGCTTTAGTTTTAGTTTTAGTTTTAGTTTTAGTACGGGTCTAAAGATATTGGTTCTCGGGGTGTCCATATGCTGTGTATAGACCAGGAGTCTCAAACTCAAATATCTTGGGGCCACCGTGCATCTAATAATCTATACTTGATAAAAAACATGCAGAAATGACTAGTGATAATAATAATTGGCATTAATAGTGTGATAATTGTAAGCAAATATTTTGTTGTTATTATTATTATAATAAAAAATTAAGGTTGTGTGTTTCAGCTGAATTTCCCTCTGCTGTTGGTTGGAGAATATGTGGTTTAGCATGAAAACTGAAAAGATGATTAAACTAATCAATGTGGGCTGCTGTAAAAAAAACGAACATGGTGGCCTTTGTGAAAGGCTCATTCTGGGGTAATGAAAAACATCACTTCATACAATCAGCCACTTGTATACCTCTGGTTTATGCAACATTATTTTAATTCATATTTAGCATTGGATATAAAATAATGTAAACTGGAGAGAAAGGTGCAATAAATGGTCATGTAAGTGATTGTGCGTGTCATTTGTTTATCAGATTTTGGCATCGGCCATAGAAAATCCCATATCGGTCGACTTCTAATTTAGGTTGTAATAAACGTTTAGTCAGTGGAATGGGGCGTGCCTGTTGACAACGAGTCAACACACACACACACACACACACACGTGTGACGAATGGACTCCACCCTGGTCTCCACTGTTCCAGGAAATGTCCTGTTCTGCTGCTGCTGCTGTTCATCACACACCAGGACAGAAGTAAGATTACAGGCCCGTGTAAAAAACCGAAGAAACTCTTGTTTTTTTGCGTGTTTTTTAATAGTTTTTGTGCAGCAGCAGAAAGGGCGTGGCTTGATTCCAAAGGCTCCCAGATTGTCTTTTTTTTGCCGCTGGGAATTGTGGGGAAAAACACGGAATTTCCTGTCGCGTCCAAACGTCTTATTTGGTAAGTGGAGACGTCAGTTTTGTGAATTTACAGCCATGTTCTTGAATGTGCTCCGAGTGTATGAGGCTTATTTATAGACGTGTGTTGCCTACGTGTGACTTCGGTTGAGGCACCTGAAAAGGCTTTTTGTGAGTGACTGAGTGGGGTGTGGGTTTACTCACAGCGCGGCTCTGTGTCTCTATGTCGTGAACGTGGAACGTCTGTGAACATTTAACTCCCCTCTGTGGTTCATATGTGGGGGGAAAAAAAGTTAGAACTGCAAACCTTTTACAATGTTATATAAAAATGAAGCTGGTTGAAATCCAAATATACAAACCTCTGGAAAACGTTCTCAGAACGTTCTATTTTAGTTGTAAAACACGTTCTGGAATTGTTCGCTTTTGGTTTGGTTGTAACTAACCTTAGGAGAACCATGGGGCTTACGGTGTGTGTTAGTACGTGCATTTCGCTCACTTCAATTATTGCTGGGAATCGCCAGAGATACGATATTATCACGATATTTACGCTACAATAAGATATAGATTAGTTTAGTTGTGTTAGGGTAATTTCAAAAATGTTCAACATTAACAATGACAACATTTCCATCTTGTCACTTGTTTGAAAATAAGCAGGCAGAAGTATAAACAACACACATATATTTTAAGTGTGGCTATATGAGGTACTGACATTTAATCCACTACCACTGGTCAAAATTCCTGTTCAGTACCAATGTGTTTAATTGGCAGTCTGAATAGCATTGGTGGGAACATAAAACCCTGCTGAAAACACTAATTTCTGCTACATTTTTAGCACAATCATAATTTTTACAATTTTTTAAAAAAGGCCAAAAAAAGGTTATCATATAAACATTTTCAAATCAATCAATATACAGTTTATCATGATTTTGGTATTAAACTACTAAACAGAGGAAAACAACCTGGTGCAAAAGAGGAACATCTCACACATCTGAGGCAAACTATTTAAAATGATGCTATTGAAGATGTTATGTCATGTAATCACAATATATATATATATATATGTATATATATATTGTTTAATATTGCACAGCCTTTATTTTGTTTTTGTTTTAAAATGTGCTAAATTATGCTCTGGAAATGGTGCTAAATCTTCATGGAAAACTCTGGGGCAGCATTGTGGTTTGGATGGATAGAAACTGAGACCTGATGAAGCATTTGCCAGCATTAAAAATGTATAATGAAATAATAATAATAGGAGTCACCATAGCTCTTGCTCCATCTTAATCTAATTTCACTATACCAGTGTCTAAAGTATATGTGAGTAAGAGGATGATGATGATGAGGGAGTAAATGATCTTATTGGGAATAATAATCTTGTCGCTGACTTTACTCGGTGTATTTACACCACTGTAAAGTTTTAACTTTTGTGATAAAGGTGTTACTTTAAGAGCTCAATAATTTCTCAGGTGTTACTGGAGAAACGTTGAGAACCACTGGTTTATATAATTGAAGTTTACTAACAACTTTTACTGTCTGTAAACGGCAATGGTTTACATGCTCCATCAACCTGCTTTGTCTGCATAGAGAGGTCTTCATTCAAAACTCACATGTATTTATGTAGCTTCAAAATTATTAAGAGCGCTCAAGATATTTTCAGAGTTACATGACATGCAAAAGAGATGAGTGAAAAGGTCATGATGACTCAGGATAAAGACAGGAAGACTATGGTAGTAGCTGAGCCATTTCTTGTAACTAAATATCACAGGTTATTTTGACTGGTATTAAAAACCTGAAAATTGTTGGACAAACCGGTTCCTAACATTGTTGCCTGATGAGGTGTTTGTGTTGCAAACACATGACAGTGTCAAAAGAGCCCAGACTTGGTGCTCTAAACACAATCATTTTAATATTAAAAATGGTTATTTTTCTCTATTTGTACAACTTGGTGAATTTTAAGTTGCTTAGAGCAGGGTTACACCCTCCTATATAAACAAAAAAACACACATTTTTACATTTGACAAGGAAAAAAGTAATCATCTGTGTGTTTGACTGCAGATACTCTGAAACACTTTTTCCACTTTAGTGTTGTCTGTCCCGTTGCTTGGTGCTCGGGCTGTGACGCAATTGCAGTGTGAGGTGGAGTCGGCTTTTGAATTCCTTCACTGTGTGAATTCCCTGAAATCCTCATGAAACTGGAGCTTGGACAGCATTTGTTTTTGGGAGCATTGTCAAAGTAACCAAACAAATAAGAACACGGTTTAGTATCTAATGAAATACAGTGAAGAGTCAACTGACATGTTCATCTGTAAAAATGTTAAGAGTGTCAATCCACACTGGGAGAGATGGGTTTGTAAAAGTGAAAGTTGTTTTTGATGCAGTTAAAAGCATTCTGTAAAAGTGCCAAACATTTGTTTTTATCCCAGTTGCTGCTATTATGTAAACGCATTGTATGAGTGAGTGTGTAGTTTATTATTAGACATTTCCTGAGCATCTGGTGGTTTTGTGAACTGCAATGTAAAACGGAACCATATGCTTAGAAATCCAAATGTATTTTTTAAAGATTAGTTTATAATTATTATTATTATTATTATTAATAATAATGTATTATTATTATTATTATTATAAGTGTCAGTACTGTTCTGTATCAAAAGGTGACAATATGCTCTGCCTATATGAATCACACCCCTGGTGTTTCAGAGCAGAAAAAATATGAACTTTAAATGATTTCAATCATTTAAATGTGTCAAGGTGGTTAAGTAACAATTTTTCCTGTGGGGTGACGAAGCAGAAGAGAAGTTCTTTATGACAAAGTCATATTTATGTCATCACAAAACATTATTATCCATATCACATGTTTTCCTAATATCTTGGTCCTACTTAGTCTTGTTAGCATTAATTTAGTCTTCTATCAGGGCCGTGGATGAATATGATGCCTATATTAGCTTTCCTTTTTGCTCTCCACATCTTCAGAGCTTTGGAGTCCCTGTTCTGTATCTGAAAATCAACTGGGTCACTCGTACTCATGTCAAATTCATAACTAAAATGACGGATTGTTAGATAAGAATAAAAGGTCCTCATTTAAACTGATATTTTTAAGTATCTGTTAAAGTTAAAGCAGGGCTTTAAAAGTATAAAACCAATGTGAACAGTATTTTCTCCTGTGTCTTTCTTCATAGGAATCATGTCCAGGTCAGACTACCCTCCAGGGTATGATGACTCTCATGGCCCATTGTACACACCACAGGGTGGGGGATATGCACCACAGGGTGGGGGATATGCACCTCAGGGTGGGGGTTACCCACCTCCCCCTGCCTATGGATTTCCCGGATATGGTGGACCTCAGCCAGGCCAGCCCTCAGCTCCCTACCCCACTGGTCCAAACACTCCACTGTTCCCAGGTCAACCAGGGGGCTACCCTCCTGGTGCATACTCAGGACAACCTCACCCTGCCGGTCCCCCAGGTTCAGGCTTCCCCGGTCATCTTCCCATGCCTCCTGTTCTTCCACCTATGATTCCATCAGATATCCTGACCTCCAGTAAGTCAAAGACCAGTCAGCATATTTTTGTGTCATGTACTGAACTTACTGATTGTCCAGCGGGGCTGTATGAGGGAATGTTCACAGATCTGGTCTGGGCACTCTTCAGAGATTCTTCTGCCAGCTGCTTAGTAGATTCTCCGGATCAGGTCCAAGACAGCTCATGTGAGACTCTGAATGTTCCACAGTGAGGTAACAGAAGCATGTCCAGCCTCCTGATGCTGCAGCCAGGTGTCCCCTGCTCGCCTGAATCCTCCAGGGATTCTCCTGCTGTTGTGAACATGTCTCAGTCAGTGTCCCACTGCATTCTTCATATGTTAGGTCTGTCACTTGGAAAAAAAAGTTCAAATTAATGGACTATAATTTGAACAAATTCAAACACCCATGCCGCTGTCACCATTCTCCCAGTACTCCACAAACATCCCAGTTTCCATTGTTATTAACCATTTTATAAACAGTGCAGCTGAGTATTTATAAGGTACAGCACTGCGTACAGAGGATGAAATAAACACATGGTCTATGAGACTGCAGCATAAATATTGAATAGGTCATTACAGCACGAACTGGAACTTTACACCCTATGTTCAAATGTACGGGGTTAACTAAGGAGAATGTCCAGACCCAAATCTCCAGACATTACCCAAAGTTCATGTCTGAAAATGTTCGTTAATAATATTAAAAAAAAAGAAATATGTGAAGATAGAACTTTTGCTTTTGCTTATATTAATGTGTTTAGTGTCTGTCAAACAATAGAACAAGTATTATTCATAGCTTCAATGTCCGTGCTGTGATTTTGGCTAAAATGCTAATGTAAAATGAAAGTTACACAATTCAGGTCCCTGGCCAGCCAGCTGAGAGAAAACCTGACTTTGTTTAGTCGTGGAAACACTGGTGACACTGGTTTAGTTATTCAAACAGTTATTATTTTCATACCCACTTAGACTCTGAGCTCAACACATATAACTAGTGTACAACTATGGCTGTGGAGGCTTGTGACGCTTTAAAGGTACAGAAGGTGCTATTGATAATAATAGTAATAATTTCATAATAATCTGTTACCATAATGTAAATAAAGCGATCCGAGAGGAGAACAACACTTCTGCACCTCCTCTACGTTCTGTTGATATTCTTTGAATGATTACCACTTTATCGTCCACATGAGGGTCGAGGGGGGTGCTGGTGCAAATCCTAGTGTCCATCTTGCCTAATCCCCAAATCTGCTTGTTTTTGGACTGTGGAGGAAACCGGAGAACCTGGAGAAAAACAAAATCAGGTCCCTTTATTGGAAAATTGGCTCTCAAGCAGCTGAACAGACTGCATGAGCTGCAAAGCTACCAAAAAAAGTCCACCTTGTCAGTTTCCGCTGTTTTTTTTTTAAAAGATGAACAGATTAAAATTCATCTTCTTCTTTCAGCTTCCCCCTGTAACGGTCGCCACAGCGGATCATCTGTCTCCATCTCGTCCTGTCTCTTGTGTCTTCTTTTGTTACACCAACTGTCCTCATGTCCTCCCCTGTGGTGGACAGATCATAATTATACATTGAAAATTACAAATGAGTTTGATCTTAGTATTGTGTTTCTTCTCTGGTGGTGGGGGCGGGGCGACATGTTTTGGAGCTCTCTGTGATCAGTGCTCATACTTATCTGTCATGTCTGTTCTGCAGATGACACAGATGAAGACGGGTTTGCAGCAAGCGGCAGCGGTTGGGACAGTCTGAGTATTCGACATGCCTTCATCAGAAAGGTAAAGTATACTTACTGGATTAGGCAGGCATTTTATTGGTGGTTGTCTTTGGAAAACCTCAAACTCGTCACACAGTAAACAGCCTTGCAGGTGTTTTCAAAAGCATCGTCTCTTCTTACCACCTGGATAACTCTTGTCTTGGCTGTAATATTTAAAAAAAGATTTTTACAACTACTTAAACAGTTTGAAAGTGGTCTGAAGTGATAAATGACTATTGATATTCAAGACTGCAGTTTGTAACCTTTGGTGATTTTTGTTGTACGCATATATATATATATATATATATATATATATATACACACATATGTGTATATATATATATATATATATATATATATATACACAGTATAAACCACACAAATAATAATAATGGTCATATTTACATATCATGTTAAATTGATTTATGGTGCTTGCAAAGGAAGAAAAGCAATGAGATAAAAGGATAAACAGATAAAAAGACGGCATCCTATAAAAATGAGTTTTAAGAAGAGATTTAAAAGATGGCACTGAAGTAGCAAGCCTTATCTCTGCGGGCAGGCCGTTCCAAAGCCGAGGCGCTATGACGGAGTAGGCGTGGTCACCCCTGGTTTTGAGCCGCAGCTTTGGAACAGTTAAGACATTTCTTGGGAAGCTTCTTAGTCAGTCTGTTTACATATATGTTAAGTCAGATTTTAGTCATACTAAGACAATCATTTTTCTTAATGTCATGTGAACACGTTAGTCCGACTACAATTGAGCTAGTCTTAGTCGGACTTACATACTTGGAAAATGTTCTGCGCATGCACCAAATTTCCTGCCCAGTCTTTGAATCCGGAAGTAGAAGGAGACAACGTTTAAACTGCAGTATTGTCACCAGAAAAGAACAAACAATACAATAGCATCGTTGGACTGACGCAGAGACGAGATTTAAGCTTTAGAATCATAGCACGATCCATCTCACCGTCCATCTCGCTGTTTGTATATCTATGACATGAAGGTCTACAGGAAACTGAAGGGAAACTCTAGCTTATAGAGCGATACAGCGCAGAGGTAAACGGCCAATAAATCGATTTGTATACTCAACAAATAATTTCCTATGTGTAGAGTGGGAATGTCTGCTGGAGTCAAGGGATCTGATCAGCATAATGGTTCAAATGTAGCAGACATTTGTTTATATTCAAAAGTTGCATGCTACAGTTTTAAGACAAACTGATGCTCCTGCTCTGCTCGGTGTTGCGGTGTAACTTCCTTTTCTTGTGTTTTTCAGGTGTATTTGATTTTGGCCTGTCAGCTCCTTATCACCACAGCCATTGTGGGTGTATTCACATTTGTGTGAGTATATTAAACGTATGTGTCTTGTGTTGGCTGTTGGTATATGCATCTGTGTGTGTCTTAGCACCTAACGCATCCTCTGTTTCTCACAGTGAACCCGTCAAATATTTCATTCAGAGAAACCAAGCTTTATACTGGGCATCCTAGTAAGTCACTGTAGTAGCACATGCACCCTTTTGAAGTGATGTCGATTAGAAAAGCTTGTGAAAATTCATATTATTGTCCATGTGTCCTTGTTTTATTTAGCGCTGTGTATTTTGTCACCCACATGGTGCTGGTCTGCTGTAAAGGCCCACGGTGAGTGTGATTGCTCAGAGGTACAAAGGTTTAGAAGGAACATTTCTATAAAGAATATTGATAGAAAAGAAACTGCTGTGGATTTTCTAATACCCTTCTCTTTGTAGGAGGAAGTTTCCTTGGAACATCATTCTGCTGCTCATATTTGTAGGTTGAACAAGGAAATGAAGACACATAAGTGATAGTTTCCTGGACCTGGATCAAATCTATTCTTAGATTTTAATACAGTCACTTTCCTTCTGAGGAAAATGTCTCCTGGCCACACTGGTCTCAGGCTGTATGCATAATGCTTCTGATACGTTTTTATCAGCTCTGAGAGCATAATTGCTCCGTGTGTTACTTAATTTGCCAGTTTAATCAGTAGAGGGGAGCTGGAGTTATTCAGCGTTAGAGTGAAATTACTCATACTACTTATTCATCCCTGAGGGTTAAATGCTCTTCCCATGTACTACTTCTATCTAAATTGCATGGCATGCATTTATTTAGCACATATTCTCTTTTTAAAAGATACATCATACAGTCTTAATTGTGAGTGTAACTGTTGTTGTGCTTCTTTTCTATAGACTCTGGCTTTTTCCTACATGACTGGAGCCATATCCAGGTAAAAGAGATCATTCTGTCTAGGTCGTATGAAAACGTAAGGCAGTTTCTGTCCGTCACAAATATGTGTTGCGCTTTTTGTTTTTTAGCAACTACGACACAAAATCAGTGTTTCTTGCTGTGGGTATTACTGCTGTTGTCTGCATCGCCGTGACCATCTTCTGCTTCCAGACAAAGGTAGGACGTCATTTTGGCTGGTCCCTACAACTTTGAAGGGCCTTTTCAGGGTTAAAATTATGTTTAGGGAATGGATTATGTCTATAACTGCCTCAGTAAGATTGTTGTACAAGATGATTGTACTGATCAAGTGTGATTATAATTTAAAGCACTATAAGATGCAGTGTAAAGGGGCGTGTATTAACTTTGCTGGTGTTGTTTCTCTTTCTGAAAGGTTGACTTTACAAAGTGTCAGGGACTATTCTGTGTCCTGGGGGTCGTTGTGTTTGTGACGGGCATCATTACAGTCATTGTGCTCTCCTTCAAATATGTGAGTATAAGCTGACACGGACAACACAGCACTGTTGCTTTTTACACACCTTCATTGTTTACATTCTTGTAATGTCTGTCTATACAGATCCCGTGGCTTCACATGCTTTATGCGGCTATTGGAGCCATAGCCTTCACTTTGGTGAGTGTTTCAACTGTCAGGTTGTCCGATTCAAATGTATCTACACGTCAATGATCCAACATTGATTCATAAAAACTTCTCTCTTGGGCAACCCTGTTTATTCTCACGAGATCTGGTCATGTGAGAAAATAGTGAGACTGAAAACATGGCAACACCAAGCTTTAAAGCGGGTGTTTTGATTTAAAAACTACAAAGACGGGTGTTTTGTACTAGTCCTCTGAGAATCTATTAAATATCAGAATTGGTATTGTAAGTGAAATATCCCTATATGAATCTATCAGCTCAAAAGGAGACTTGTGAATCGGGAGTTAAATCAATCTAGCAAATGAATAGCATATAATAAGCTGTGACCGACAGTCTGCCATATCTCCATTTAAATAATGATGATACCTTATTTCTTATAAACCATGTATTACAGGGTTTTGTGTGAATGTTGTCCCTCTGTTTGTAGTTCCTCGCGTACCACACGCAGCTGCTGATCGGGAACAGAAAACATTCCATCGGTCCAGAAGACTACGTGTTCGCTGCGCTCTCTATCTACGTGGACATTATCCAGATTTTCCTTTTCCTCCTGCAAATTATTGGCTTTGCCCGCAGATAAATCCACAAATGTACATCTTTGACAAACAGTTTGCAGACAAGAGCCAGGCCACAAAACCAATCAGTGCTTTATAAAAGCTTTTCTTGTTCATACCATCATATTACATTATATTATATAATCATGATGCACTCCAGGGAACATGATAAAGGGCTGAAACTGACATTTTGTCATATTGTGGGTTAATCGAATGCACTTTTTGTCCGAGTCTACATTAATACTGATATTGATTCATTCATTTTATTTCTAGCTATTATTTTAAGTGGCTAATTTCAGGACAGAACTGTGTTGATTTATAGTTTAACATAATGGGAGGAGAACATTGATACTGTTCTTATGTCTGTACCTTAAAATAAAAGACAGCAAGTGCAGCTACGTGTAATGAGTGGAAACAGATGAAAACTGTTAGCCTGGCTATGTCCAGAAATAAAAAAGTAATCTGCCTACCAGCCCTCACTGTATGTACACATCACAATTAGTAAATCGCAAAGGCATTGATTGTTCAATGTTCTAAGCCAATTCAATACTATCCAGTCTATACTGGACCATGTCAGTGGTGTCATGACCATTTTACCTCCAATAGCTTTTAAAAATCTGAAACATCAGGTAGTGTTGATCATGATCCCTGACATAAAGCGAAGAAGAAACTAACTTTTGATTTGTCATTTTTACAGAGGAAGTGAATCAGCACATTTTAAGTTTATAATTGCCTTCATTAAATGTATGTTGAAAAAGAACAAGGGGGATTAATAGTACATACATAAATGCAAAGCATGAAGTATTTGAACACGCACAGCAGCTGAAAACGCCATCAGTGCTCCATAAAAGTACTGCTAAAACAGTAATCACAACCAAAAATACTTCCTGTTTATGATATTAAGTCATTTTGAAAAATGACATCCTCAGATCTCCACTCATGTCTCTGTCCGCAAACTGTTCGTAATCACAGGTGTCGCTCCATTGTAATTATTTAAAAACATTACTGTTGTGCCTTCACAATATTTCCTGTTACAAATACAGTGTATACTCTATAAGCTTTTTATAGTATTATTACAGACTGTGTTTATATACTGTAATGACTTGGATTTCTTACTGAGCGGTAGCAGCTGGGAGAACTCAATCAGTGTTGGAAATTGGTGCGTTCCAGATTAATTGGCACATTGTCCATAATCTCCTGACATGATTATCTTTACCCTGCTGGTTCTCCTCACACCGCTGTTCATAGCAAGTATAGACACAAAGCTCAAGTTCAAATATAACCTCTTACTCCAAACAAATATGGCACGGGTGGTGTGTGTGTGTGTTACTGTAAATAAACATTAGGGCTGAAGACAATCTGCTTTTTTTATATAAAATAAAATACTTTTATTTGGATTACAATGTGGTTTATTTTCAGATGTGCCAACAACTGATGTTTCATAAGGATTTGTTTCAATAAATACACATGTTCATGTCTTTGAGCTCCAAATAGTTAAGGGAACATGGCATCATAATCATCGGTCTCTGATCTTCTGTGTCATGTTGAATTCAGTCGTCAATGATTTTGGTTTCTACTGATGGACGTTAGATTATTTTGTTCTCAAAGAAAACTAACATTTATATTACTTTTCGTTCCCTTAAGTGTTTTGAGCATTATGTTTTTATAGGACATCGACATGACGACCATTTTGGAAATTTAACTACACGGTCACACTGAATAAGGAAAAACAAATGTCCCGTTTTAAGGCTTTGTTACAGGCAAGAGCAAACAGTCAGTTCTCAGAGTCTTGAGGAGCTTCTTGGTGTTTGATAGTTGAGCTCAAACAGCCGACATCTCTTTTGTGATCAGAGCAGTGCAGAATTATATGCCCAGTAGTGACTTTCAGGTACACGTCAACCTACCATGATTGTTATCGGTCAAGGCCAGCCTTCTCTCTGTGGTAGAGGTAGCGACTGCCTTCATACTCTCCATCGTTTGAAATTTTCATCCTTTGTCGAACCTTCAGCTGCTTCAGTCGGTTTTTATCCACTTGTCTCTTGGCAAGGACGAAGCAGAGGATGCCTGTGGGGAGGCCGATAATCCTGGACAGAAGCAGGAGGCGTGCAAATGATTAACTCAAAACCACAAGTGTGAACTGTCAACATCATGTGGTGGGAATAAAAATAAGTGTTTAGGCAACTTTTATGATTTGCAGTGTGTCTCCGCCAAGGAGGTTGTGTTTTGGGCCAAGTTTGTTTGTCTGTCTTTGAGCAGCAGAACTCAAAATGTAAAGGACAGATTTTAATGACATTTTCTGGGGATGTATCTCATAGTCAAAAGGAGAAAATTATTAGATTTTGGTGGTGATCTGGATCTGGATTTTATTTCTAAACTTTGCAAGATAGAAGAGATCTTGGGAGAGTAAGCAGAATTTTTGAAGTTTATATTCGGCACAGAAGATTTGGCAAGTTTTTCATGGGCGCAACCCACACACTCAACTCCGCTGCTCATTTTCCCTTACAAATGTTGCACCATTTAAAAGAGAAATACACAGAAGAAGCATCGTCACGACAAAGAAACAAACAACCAAACACAAATGTCCTTACTTTTTGTACTAAGATTATTAGGGAATGCCCGATATATCGGCATTAATATTGGTATCGGCTGATGTTTTAACATATCGGCATCGGTCCAATGAGTAAAACTGCGCCGATTTTAACAACCGATGTTAATACCCGTCTATTTGCTGTTTGTGTATGTGTTTCGGGAAGGGGAGGCCATGCTGCATTTGTTTGAGCATGTGACAGTGACGCAAGTGCAGCACAAGGTGTGTGTGTGTTGAGGAGAGATAATGTCAGGGGTGTGGGCGTTTTTTCAGGGTGTCGATAGAAGATACGCGAAAAGCATTATGCAACACTTGCAAAGTCGAGGTAATGCGAGGAGGGTTCCGCGTCAAGTCATTCAATACCACAAATTTGATTATGTCATTTGAAAAACCGCCACCCAGAAGTATACAAACAACGGCAGGAAGCTAACGCTAGTAACGTTAGGCGGCAGACAAAAAAGAAAGCAGAGCAGCTGGGAGCCCAATACAGCAAGTAATCGAACAAAGGAAGACATTGGCCAGGGCAATAACGATCAAGGTAATGGAAATGATTGCCCTTGACGACCAGCCCTCTTCCATAGTGAAGGGCCGAGGGTTCCGACGGCTGATAGAGCATATTGAACCCCGCAACAACCTGCCAAGTCGGCGCTACTTTTCCAATGTTTTGCAATTTAATAAATATCTGGTTGCCATGAATACTGGCAAGTTTGATAAAGTAATGTTACATATTTTTTTTTATTATGGCAGCTCTTAGTAGAGCTTGTCAGGTATTGTTTCTCATATCTGTTGTGTAGTTTTATTGTTAAGTGAAGTGGCGCGGTTGTTGTTACCGGGAGGAAGGGTTGTTGACTTTATTGACGTACCCAGTATAGACGCCCTTATCTCGGTTACAGTAACTTTGGCAGGGTATTATTTTTATTTATGTTCATGTTTGTAATTTATGATCCAAACTTTCTCACAGGAGTTTAGTGAGTTGAGGGAGTTAAACTGTACTTTAATTTAGTTACACACTTGCTACAAGTGCTAAAGGATTCTAAAAACCTTTACTTGTGTCTTATGGTCGCCCTGTAACCTTGTTATTTGGAGGTAAAACATGTTTTGAAAATAAAGGAAGACATTCAAAAATTCAGCTTGCTTGATTTTCAGTCTGTACAAACTTTTATCATCTCAGAAACATTCTTTTTTTTTAAAACATATATCGATATCGGTAGATATCGGTTATCGGCCATAGCAGCAATATTAATATCGGATATCGGTGCATCCCTAAAGATTATTCATCCTCAAATGTCCAGTAGCTCACACAGAAGTATCCACTCTCAGGTTTTGAATAAGGTAATTATGAATGATCTTATTAATGTTTTAATTTTCATTCATGAGATGATTTCAAGTGTGTGGTAAAACTGAGTTTATTTAGTATGTAGTTGTATTTTGTTATATTCTCTAGATGAATAGGATGTTTATGTTGTACATAACACTGGTGCCCGTCAGTGCTGCATATTTTACCTCCACAAATGTGCTACTTTACCCTGGTGTAACTTAGTTAGAGGACATTGTCGAACAGTTGAGACTCACCAGGCATAGCCGATCTTCGTCATGGGGTTCTTCGCAATCCTCGGGATGTACTCCGGTTCTTCGTCCTCTTCCTCCCCTTGTCTCCGGCTCTGCTGCTCCGTCCTGGAGCTGCACATGGAGGCGGCAGGAGAGACGTGTAGTAGCCGGGAACAATGACATGATGCCGGGATCTGTGTGAGGAGCCGCCGGCCGGAAACAAGCTCTGCACCTGGGAGAGGGAAACACTTCTCAGTGATGTGACACTTCACGAGAGTCACCTGTGCGCTCCAACATTAAAACGAGGCGACAATATATGACGTTATATGCGTTAACAATTATGTAAAAAGAACACTTGGTCGTACGTTTTAGACAAATGAGATGGTTAAATGTGACTGTTTACCTTTGAACGCTGTCCTCACTGCTCTTACGTAGCCCGCCGCCATGTTTGATGAACTTCCTGGACACACGCGCAGTGACACTCTTTAAAAACGACACTACTGCCACCTAGTGGACGTTATTAACGCGTCATACAGAGACACAAACACACAACGTTCATAGCTTCTGTGTCTCTCAGACTTTTTATACGAGGACCCTCCATTTCAAACAATTTCATTTAGATTATAATTTACAACGTACATTTCGACAGGAGCACATTTGTGCACAATGATAAAAATCTGAGGAATTTTTGCAACAAAAAATATCCCATGGATCTCTGTGGATAATCTGAACATCTCTGCTATAAGCTCTAAATAATGAAAAATATTACCCTTTCAGTAATTAGACTATTAATGCTTTGATTAGAGAGTAATATATTCATGATTTCAGATTAAAAAATTAAAATGTATTCATTATTCATTGGAGGCCTTTGTAAATATTAAAAATTGAACCTCCACCAAGGCAGGATTTTGTCCAAACTTCACAGAAACGGGCTGTACTGTTTAAGAAATACTATTTACATGGTTACATGAGCTGTCCAAAAAAACATACATTACATTACATTTGGAGACCCCAAACCTTCAATTTAAGAACCACTGTGTACAAATTCAAGAGTAGATTTTATTTATTTAACATTTTTTATTCAACCCATTTCACAATTTAATAAAAAAAAAAAAAAAAGACATGAAACCAGAGTTGCATTTCGACTGCTATATACAGTTATGACAAACAATAACAATTCCGAACAGGTCCCTCAAGTCAAAGTCAAACAGAAGCCAGCGTACAACTGGAAAAGAGAGAGCAGCATATTTACAACAGCCTGTTTGACAAAGAAAAACAGATTAATAGAGCCCCAGAATAACATTTTACATCAGAGACGATAAACTCCAAAAACAAGTCTAATGGCATCTCCAGTGCTTCTTTTATGTATATATTACATAAGAGCGTCCATATTCAACAGCTGGGGCATCAGTTTAATTGCTTATTTTGAGGCTTAATGACAAAAGTAATGGAAGCAGAGTTTTTAATCTTCCAGGATGTAGTTGGGGTTGACTACCAGAACCCCCTCTTCTCCCGAGCTCTCCGACTCGGAGCCCTTCAGTCCCGCCTGCGACAGCTCGATCAGGATGTGATCCTGAGGGAAAAAAAACAAAACATGAACGTCATTAATTTATGGCAACACGCGGCTTTAAACGTCAACTTTACGACCGTCTTCTGAAGAGGGCGGACTCACGTAGTGCACCAGCCTGTGGACGACCTTCTCGATCAGCCCCTTCTTGTTGACCAGCTCCTCCTCAGAGTCGATCTCTGACTCGATCTCTTTCAGATACCAGTTCACCACCGCACTTTTCTTTAGCTCCTCCTCCTCCTCAGCTGCAGAGAACAGTAACATTTATATATCTATATATTCTAATAGTAGCAGATATACTGTATAAAAATGCAGATAGTAAGGAGGGAGAACACTTCTTACCCTCCTCTGCTCTGCGGAGATGTAGGACGAGCAGGTTGGAGATGCGTCTGTACTCGGGGAAAGACAGACGGAGAGACGGTTTGGCCTGGCTGCCGGGTTCAGCGTGGCCATTGATTCCATTGGCGTGCCCGTTCATACCGTCCACGTGGCCATTTTCGTCATTCAAACCATTTACTCCATTCGGGATGTTGTTTCCTGCAAAGACGAGTATGCACATTAGCCCGAGGTCTCCAAACCTATAGGAATCAGGCATTTTGTACATTAGTTAAAGTGGAACCATGCAGTTTTAACCCTTATTTAACAGCTTCAGAGTCATTTGCTGTTTCCATTATGGTACGGTTTGGTACAGTACAGTATGGTTTGAAGTGCGAGGTCAGGCTTGCGTTTCGACTGAGAACTACACTTTTACCTGGTGGACAACAACACAACAAACATCCAGCACCTCTTTTTTCTGTCGCTCAATCAGTCGACAGTTGTGGGTGTAGACAGTCCAGCTCCACCAGGAACAAACCATGCAATTTAACTGTGGTACTCCAAAGGAAGGGTGCCAAAAATGGAACGGTCTGGGTTGGTTATTTTGGTTATTAACGGAAACCCAAAAAAATATGTACTGTGCAAAACCGACGCAAACCGCTCCACTCGGTGGAAACACAGCTATTGTGATTTTACGATGCTTTTTACAGCTGAAATTTAAAAAAGGTTCAGATCCACAGCAATTGATTACAGAGATGTTCACATGTGCGTCCGTGTGACTCCACCTTCTTCATGCTGCTCCTCTTCCTCCAGCTCTTCCTCCTGCTCCAGGTTGATGTCAGGAGTCTCCACTCTAATGATGGACTTGTTCAGGAGACGGAAGGCTTCCTTCACATGTTTGGGTTGCACCTGAGGAAGCAAAGAACAGTGAAGGTTATAGGTTTGTTTGCATCTCTCTTTCATGGAGTCGTGTGTTTCTCCGCCTGCTGCCCAGGGGGTGAATTTCACACGCACCTCGTCACAGCAGTGCATGCGCGCCATGGACTCCGAGAGGCGGATCATGCTCTCCAGCTGTCGCACCGTTATCCTCCACGCAGACTTGGACACGCCGCCGGAGCCGTCGCGCTGTCGGAGGCGTTTGTACTGCTCGACGATGAACTCCTCCGATTCGCTTGAGATCTGCGGACGTGAAAACACGTAATGACTGAAATGACGCACAGCTGATCTTTATCTCTACAAGGGAAAAGTGAGGCGAGTGAGACACTCTGCTGCAGGACGTACCTTCACTAAATCCTACACACTGTACTTTTAAAACACACACACACCTTAGGTTTGAACTGCCTGGCAAAGAGAAGATATCTGCGGATCTCGTCCAGAGAATACAGCCTGTCTACTGACTCCTCCACGCGAGAGTGCAGGTCCACAATGCGTCGGGCAATAGCATAGTCCGTCACCTGGGATACACACATACACACACACACACACACACACACACACACACACAAACACACACACACACACACACACACACACACACACACACACACACAAAGAGAAGAGACATGGAGACAAGTTTAGACAGAGTTGACATTACAAAACAGGACAAAAGAGAATTTGCATAAATATGACTGAACAGAGAGAAAAAAACAATTATGAAAATAATGAAAGCACATAAGTGATTAAGTCTTTCTTCAGGCCGACTGCACAACATGCACTTGTTTTGTCGTCATCTGCTTGTAAATTAAATCCATTTTCTTTTTGCATTTGTCTTTTGCTTGTGTAAATGTGTAACTGTGTTGTGTATTCGCTTGAAAATAAAATAAAGGTTAAATAACATTTTTTTTTTTTAAATATATGAACAACTGCTATGGCCCGCACCTCGTTACAGTCGTCCACCAGGATGAAGAAGAGGTCGAAGCGGCTCATGATGGGAGCCGTCAGGTTGACGTTCTGTTTCAGACTCTTGCTGCGCTCGTAGCGTCCGCCGACAGGGTTGGCGGCGGCCAGGATGGACGTGCGAGCGTTCAGTGTGGCCTGAGGGAGACGAGGAGGAGGTTAGGTCAGTGTACATCTGATTTATACACGGCCTTTTCCCTCCACAGTAATTATTCACCAGGGTTTTATATTTATGACACATATTAGAGATTGTAAGTGGGATTTCGATCTGTGGCGGCTTAACCATGTGTGAAAATGATGCTCTCTGAATCTGAAAATCTTTCCCCTTCACTAGATTTAGGTCGTCAGCTGACCTCATTTTTTGGGAGCCTAGACATAACCGACATTCTCAACCCCAGATCATTTACAGTCTTTTTTTATCAGGTCACTAAAAGTCTCACATCTGTTGAAAAGTGTGTAAAAGCAACACAGAGCAAACCAACCAGTGGTTTTGGATAAAACAGTGAGTGATTTCAGGAACACACTCCGTTGACCTTTACCTTGACTCCAGCCTTTGTGATGCTGATGGTCTGCTGCTCCATGGCTTCATGGATGGCAACCTGGTCCTTGAGGTCCATCTTGTCGAACTCATCGATGCAACACACACCCTAACAAAAAAAAGAAAAAAAAGAACATGGCATTTAATACCAGTGACTTTAACCTCCATTATGCCACGATAGATTTTAATGCTGTAGAATTGTCAAAAAATGTTCAATGAGTGAGTGCTTCTGTCACTTCACTTCAGATCACTTTCACTTTCCATATCTGGCAGTTATTCAACCATTTAGGAATTACGGTACTGACTGAGGGCGACCGTAATGACCAGTATATGGGTGCAAAGCTCCATTTCCGGTATAATTCACCTTTTACCGCTCTATCCTCCACATGAGGGTCACATGGGGGGGCGCTGTGCCAATTTCTAGACATGAGGCGGGGTCACACCCTGGACAGGTCGCCAGTCCATAGTTTTTTTTTTTAGACATATATACTATATTTTAAATATAGTATCTATATTGAAATTTACAAAAAGAAGAAGTACAAAAAGAAAACTGTTGACATTTCATTGCCGTTTATACCCAACCTCTTATAAATGACTTTGAAACGAAAATAAAACTATTTTGTGTACTTTATGATTGAGAAAAGTACATGGACGTAAATGACTTCTTCATGTGAACTTCTTCATGTGCACATTACTTTAACTTAATGGCTTTCGGGAGGTTTTTCAATGTCACATTTGACGTAGACACTGGATGTGACGTACAAAACATCAAAAAAATTAACGCATTTTTTTTCCAAAAGCTACAAGGAGCCACAGCAGAGGGGCCAAAGAGCCACAGGAGGCTCTAGAGCCACAGGTTGCAGAACCCCTGGTCTGTGAGTTTCTCTAGGACTGTTAACAGAACGGTTAAACTTCCCAACGTCCATTTTGTGCCCTCTGTACCTGCCCACACTCACATTGTCAGCCAGCATCAGAGCTCCAGCCTCTATGACAAACTCGTTCGACTCCTCGTCTCGAACGACGGCGGCCGTCAGACCGGCTGCAGTGCTGGCTTTGCCGCTGGTGTACACGGCTCTGGGACTGAACTCCTCCACATGCCTGAAAACAAGTGTTTATATATTTTTTTAACATTACTACACATAACAAAGCTGCCCACAGGTAACTAAATACACGACAAGAGTGTCACATACTTGAGGAACTGGCTCTTGGCTGTACTTGGGTCTCCGACGATGCAGACGTTGATGTCTCCTCTCAGCGAGGTTCCCTCCATGGTCGTCTTGGGGACGCCACCAAACAGCATGAGCAGGATGCCGCGTTTGACTTCGTCATTGCCTGCCACAATCATCGTCACCATTTTCAATGAGAATCTACGGTTTTAAAACGTGTTACTGGGGGTAGATTTGCACATGTTTGCTCGCAGCACTGACCGTGGATGGTGGGGAAAAGGCTGGTGCACAGGTTGTGGTAGAGGTTTTTGTCCTGGCTCATCTCAAACACCTTCTCCCACTCTCTCTCCGTCATCTGGCTCTTGATGCTCTCCGCAGTCTGTTCCTCCTCGCGCAGCTCCTTCCCGCCAAACTACAGCCGAGAAATCATCATTACATTAAATACATTCTGAAGAATACACTTCATCTTTTTTCTCATGATTAAAACCAGATTTCCGATTGTTTTAGCTTCTTAAACGCGAGTAATTTCTTTGCACTGTATAATAAAGAAATCATTGTAAAGTGAATCATTTTGGTTTGTGGACAAAACAAGACATTTATGAACATCATCATTTCCACGACCAATATTTTTTAAGGTTTTTAAGGACAGATTAATCGATTATGAAAATAATGTTGCGATACATCATGACTTGGTATTTAAGACTTCAATTCTGTAATATAAAGAGCATGTTGTAATCTTCCCTCTTCACATTTATGAAGGTTTTATTGATCCAGCTTCAATGTTAACAAAATGGAGGTTACTTTCTTTCTAACATAAACAGATGGAAGAAGGACGAACGACTGAATCCACAAGTTTTATACGTTGTCCGTGTGTGTGTGTGTGTGTGTGTGTGTGTGTGTGTGTGTGTGCGTGCGTGCGTGCGTGCGTGCGTGCGTGTGTGTGTGTGTGACTCTTACTCGTGGGTTAGTCGGGGCCACGTTACAGGCCAGGAAGGCGAGTCTGTACGACAGCTCTCTGACTCCCAGAGCTTTCAGTCCTCTCAAACCCTCAGACTCAAAGCCCTGTGGTCCACCTGCGACACGGGTGCTGGTCTCTGCTCGCACACCTGGAGGCAAACACAGATAAAAGGGGTCAAAAAACTAACCTGTTTAACACTTTGTCTTTACTTTACTGTCGTTTTATACTCGCGTGCCTACGTTCTTGTTGACATGGCACCTGTTGTGTTCAGTGGACAGGTTCATTTTAATAAAAGCATGAACGACATGCAAGACCTTTTTAAGGCCTGGTTTAACGAATGATGTCATCACTCCAGCATATTAATGTGTTTAAGTTTTTAATTGGCTTTTCTTCATATATTACGTATGTGTACATGCTTTTTTTTCCCTCCAGAGTTTCACACATGTATGTGGTCAGAGTCGTACCGGGAGTGGTGAGCTGCGAGACGTCCGGCACGACGATGAGGGTCCCGGTGAAGTCACAGCGGTCTCCGGCCTGAGCCATTTCCACAGCCTCGGCGCGCAGGACGACCTCCAGGGAGCGTGGGATCGAACCACGAGGCAGCTCCGCCTGCGTCTCCTGGATACGCACCTGAGTGAAGAGCCGCAAATGTCACAGTTTGTAATTTCCCCCATCTACTGCTATTTGTGAATGGATTTATAGTCGCCATATTTTTCTTGTATTCATTTTCTGATTGGATTTAGTTTGTGTAACTTCTTCCATTCTCCTTTCAGACACAGAACGATGGAGTTCTTAGATATTTCATATTGACATTCTAGCGTTTATCTATACACTTACTAATGCCCTGTGTTCCAACAAATGCATCAGTCGTCACTGTAATCTCAGCCCGTGTGTCACAAATACCTTCTGGAAGTCGATGAACTTGGATTTGTGCGTGTCCAGGTGGAAGCGGAAGCGGTTGTTGCACACGGGGTTTCTGCAGATGGTTGGCGGGCAGTATTTGAACTGCTGAGGGACGTCTTTGATCACTGCCTGACAGTCCATGCACAGGAAGGTGCCGCTCACCTGAAACCACAAGCAAAGTCACCACAACATCGATTTCTGTCATAGCTCTTTTGGACGTTTGCTGCTGCTGCTGCCTCGCGACGTCTCGGTTTATCTACGTGCAGAGAATCTTACCAGTTCGGGATGCACTGGGTGTGTCCTCACCACCTGACCGCTGATCCTCACCAGGGAGCCGATACGCATGGACGACAACTCGCGGATTCTAGATTTCACATAAGAAAACGGATATTAGTTATTTCACCACCATATTGTCCTGTAATTTCTACTGGAGCTATAAAATCTGCACATTTTAGGGGGTCAGAGTCTCGGTGTGTTCATCTTACTTGTGTCTGGTGGGAAGATCCTCAATGGCAACGTAGAACTCTTTGTTCAGAGGAACGTTCCCATGATCCCGAGCAAAGTTGCGCACTGCCCGACAGAGGAAGGGATACACTCTGAAAACAGACACATCCATGTTAATCCACAGGTGAGCTTCTCATCACCTGACATAAGCTTTTATTACATTTTCATGGGGTTGTGGTAAAATGAGCGACCTATGTAGGAGGTGGAGCTCTCAGAGTTCACTTAAGGTTACGTGGGAGTATTTGACCCAGATTTTAAATTAAAAACAGGTCAAGACAGTGACCCCTAATACAAAAAAATCTCCAAATGCAATCAACATCATGTGCAGTTACAATATACATACACACAATAGTCTGATGTGAAAACTTTGTGGACCTGCATAACAAAATGCAAAAAGGAAGCTTGTAATGATTTATAACTCTTTAGTTTACAGTGACAAATGCAAGCCATTATTTTTTCCCTGTGTTTTATCTTATATGTCTTGTATTAAGAGCTGTAAAGTGCTGCTTTAATAGAATTATTTCCCAGCTTTGGGATCAATAAAGTAAATCTATGCAACTCGTCATTCAGGGTGAATTGTGATTATTTTCCCGCTCCAAAATAGTCTACTTCTAGAAAAACTCTCTCATAGTATAAGTAGCAATGTTACAGGAATAAACATGTAGTGTTTCTAGTCTAGTAAGAGAAGTGGAGGAAGGAAAAAGGATGAACATGTGCAGTTAACCAGCAGCCAAAGAAGTGTCAAATCCATCAACACATCCATTCAAACACTCAATACAGTACTGTGTGCCACGTGCCATAAAATATGCAACATTTATGTAAAAAGAAATGTGGGGGGGGGGGGGGGGGGGGGGGGGGGGGGCACAATCCCAATCACATAGGACCGGCCCTGGGCCTATTAATGACACACACTAAGACTTGTGGACTGACCTGTAGTACTCCTCCTGGATGGTGGTGGCCAGCTCCTGGTTGAAGCCCTCCACGTCAGTGAAGGTAACCAGCAGTGTGTTCCTCTCAGGCCTGATGAGCTCCTCGGCCTCACGGACATACTTCACCTCACCATCCCCGCTCTGGAACCTGCACACAGAGAGAGAACATAAACATTGAGCTGTGGATCCTCACAGTTAGTGGAAAATAAAACAGATTTCACGTCTTCGCCTCGTGAGCAGCTCGTCTCTGTGTGTTACGAGACAATGAGACATGCAGCAGAGTCTGACACACTCACTCTTCTAAGAACGCCTGGAATAACTTTTGACATTTTTCAGCCAACTCGTCTTTCACCATCTCTCCGGCATTTTCTGCGGTTGCTGTGGCAACGTCCATGTTGAAAACCCGTCAAAGTGCGATATAAGATCCGAAAAAAGCGTGGAGATAAAGACCGAGCCGCACGGAAAACACACAGCTCGAGACTTCGCAGCAGAGCAGACGGACTCTTTCGCGCGAAAAGGGCGACCACGTGACGTTTGGCGCGCCGCTGTCGTCCAACCGGCGCTGATATGTAAATACTGTGTGACTCGCAGCCAATCACAGTCTGGCAGTATGAAATGACGCCGAGAACCCCACCCACACACACATTTCCCGCGAAACGCTTCCTGTTTCAATAAAAAAAACTTCAATAAAGATAAAAAAAAATAAAAAAAAAACGTTCTATAAAGATTTAAAAAAAAAACTTCACTAAAGATTAAAAAACACTTCCACTTCCTATATCATTAAATTGTGTTAGAGTGTTGTGTTGTGTTGTGAGTAGCTCACACTGTGGGACATGTAATGTAGTGATTTTGAATGACCACTGGGGGGCGAGAGTATTCAGGGAAAGAAACAGCTGTACTTTTAGTGGTTTTATTTAATTCATTTAATTAAGAAGACAACAATTCCCATGATTCCACATTGATTTTTCACACATGGTCTTCTGAAGGAACTCCATAACAGCAGAAAATATGTCTTCATGTGCTTTTAACTTATTTTAAGTTGTTTGAAAGAAATCCTCCACAGTTGGGCACAGTCATGGTGCAGACTGGGGATGGGACGATACCACTTTTTTGTGTCCGATACCGATATCACAATCTCAAGTATCTACCAGCGGATATTAGTCCGATACAGTCCTTTTAGACCACATATGAACACATTTGTGCTGAGTCATGTCAAAGACAAAATTCTCCAACTGTGGAACAAATGTTGTTCTCCCGAAAGAGAAGAAATAAACAGCCCAAACATGACTCAGCTAAAATGCTTTTGCTGATTTCTATTTACATCTTTACAGTCTGTGCATAGTGACACGTGCGACATATAGGATTTTTGGATTCTATCGGATTTTACATTTGTCCCATATCTGATCCAGTGATTTTGACCAGTATTGGACCGATACTGACCGATACAGATTCCCATCCCTAGTGCAGACCAAACAGAGGTTGCTGCCTTGCTCGAGGGCAACAGCAGGAGGATAACACTTTAGATTAGGGAACACATATTCACTATTAACTAGGTGCTCACTAAAGCACACTAGCCCTTTATTAGTAATCATTAAGCATGTATTAACACCTAATTCTACATAACCTTATTCTACCTCTATTACGGCATGAATTAAGATTTTCCCTGATTAAGGTGTTAATTTGTGCCTAATAATTACTAATAAAGGTCTGGTATGCTACTTATATGCATGTTAGTAAGCACCTAGTTAATGGTGAATATGTGTTCCCTAATCTAAAGTGTTACCGGAACCAGAATATGAACGGGACAGAAAAAGAAGTTCCAGAACCATCCGTAGGGCTGAGGTCTCACAATCCCTTATCCCATTAAGAACCTATTTGTGTTCCCACATCATTGTCACGTCTCCACCTGCTGATGTAAACACAAACACACTCAGCAGCGGGCTATTGGTTTCACCTGTCACGCTGTATGAATCCACCAGGAACACAGCAGGAAGTCATCGCGGGCCATTTGGATGCGGACCAGTCTTTTTCTCCCTTTTTATTTCTCCTTTTGTCTTGACCTCTGGTTTTCCCACGATTGTTCACTGGCAGGAAGCAGAGCCTGTCTGAGTGTGACGGGGAGCCTGACCACCTGTAGGTAAACACACACACACACACACACACGGAAACACACGCGCACACACTTATTATGTATGTATTTATATTTGTACCACAAGAGCATCAATATTATAATAATTTGGAGGGATTTTTTTTATGCCTTAATAATGAGGCATCTGAGAAAATTTAAATATATTAATGATTTTTGCTTTAATCAATCTTCTTTAAAGTACCTTAAAGGGAAACTTCAGTATAAGTACAAGTATCTTTCCAGAAAACGACTAAAAAGTATTAAAAAAAGTGAGGAGAAATGATGGAGACAAAACTGTAGTGTCAAGACGAGAAAAGCTCTATATAAATACAGACCATAATACCAACTCTTCTTCATCTGAGTTTATTTGGCAGTAACGAGTAACAAATATAGTTAGAGGAAATGTAATGGAGTAAAAGTAAAAGGTGTTAAAAATATAAATAACAGTAACAAAGTATTTGTACTTAAGTGTGACATTATTATGTTGCCTTCACTGCTGCTACTTGAAGTCATTATAATAAATATAATGTAGTTCCACCTCGGACTGTGAGTTGCGGACGTTCTCTGAGAGTTTGACGGTGTCAGATTTGTGAGAAACAACACAAGTGGAATGAAACAGCTGTAAGAGCAACAGGACACGAAAGAGAAGAGACGAGAAACGCCGTTTCCTGGTTTATTTGTGTTCAGACGTGTGACATGTGTTCATGTGCTCATTGTTTCTGTGGTTCACTTCCACACTCTGGGACTAAAATCAAACCATTTTGAATAAATAACTAATTGCAATTGTTTTGAAATTGCAAGCGCCAGATGATAGGGTAATTTTACATAATTATCCTCAATTTTATTTGAAGAGCATGTTTTTGGTGTGATATTTGTGCAGATCTGTGAGAAACAAAGATGTTTTCTTCAGTTTGATGAATATGATGACAATATTTTATCGAAAAATAATCATTTGACACACGTTTTAAGAAATATCGTACCCTACTTAGAGAGACAGTGTATGTATTATGTCACTATCTGATCTGTACTGGATGCTGTCTTAGTAATACTTCATAAACTTGCTTATACTTACTTTTTATACATTGTGCTCACTGTGTTTCAGACAAACTGAGATTTCTCTCTTGCGCGCCTCTAACACCAATCACAAGGATCTCAGGTTTGTTTATTTTCTGTAATTGCAGAAAGCTGTTAGTCGTCCAGATCCCAAACTTTATCTAAGATCAAAACTTGGCTCAAACAGCCAGAATCAGGACTAACAGGTTTGAGAGTAACACTGAACTGATACGTTTAAAAATACGTGAAAGACAAAAACTCAGCTTAACTCTCATTAAATCATAAAATTATGAAGCAATTTATGAATATCTTTAATTTAGACCTGTGGTTTACAGTACAGTATAATGCCCTTTCTGAGGAAGCTCGTGTACGGCCGGTGGTGCACGTGCCACAGTTTGAGAACCATGGATTTAGCTAATGGAAATTGTCTACCGGCGCTTTATCCTCCACACAAGAGGGGAGCGGGGAGCTGCAGCCAATCCCAGCTGCTGAAAGGCGGGGAACCCTCTGGACAGGTGCTAAAGGAAATAAATAAATAAAAAAACTTGAAAAAACAAAACTCGAAAATCAAACGATTTTTGATTATTCTGATAAAAGAACACCAGTGAAGCATTATTACATCGCACATGCATTAACTCAGTATGTTATTGCTGGAAATCAAGCCTTTGAAGTTGAAGGAGGAGGAAATGCTTGATCACCATTGATCACCTGGTAGTGATGGAGGTGGATAAGAGCGTTGCGTGGCCTTCACTGTCGTCTTCATCGTGTTGCTGAAGTGATTTACCTCACGGCAGCTCACTGTGCGTCTGACTGTGTTGCCGAGCTGCTCGGCTGTTTGATTGTTTCGCTGCTTGTTTTTCCTAAAATGAGCTGCAGCAGGAAGTCTTTCCTGTTTTGAATATACTATGAATAGAAGAGAATTGTGTATGTGAGAGTGTGTGTGCGTGTGTGTGTGTATGGACAGAGAGCGCTTGAAAATATCAGGTAAGATTTTTTTATATTCTCCTCTAAATGTATAAAGCCACATGTGCCACCATGTCATGGTGAGTCACGCAGTAACAGAGTCCACCATCACTTTGACACTGAATCACTGTATTCTTCCTTTGTCGCCTCTCTCACAACTCTCCTCTTCGTCTTCCTCCTCCTCCTCCTCCTCCTTTCTGCCTCAGGAAATGCGACATAGTAAACTTCCAGCTTCTGTTTCTCTCACTTCCAAGTGGAAGTAGGTATGTGGGAAGCACTTTGTGTGTGTGTTTGTGGAAAAAATGGACCTCCTGACCCTCATATGCTCCCTTCTTTCCCACGTAGAGGCAAACTGTTAATATCATTAAACCTGCAAACACATGTGCCCCTCACCCTCTCACAGATACACATGAGTGTGTGTGATTCAGGCACACCTGGTTGCAGAGTTTCATTTCTCACATTAACTTCACCTCACTCGTGCTTGGAACCAGACGTGGACGACTGAGTAATGACAAAAGGGAGACAAAGTGACCATTGTGAAAACAACGTTTTTCCACACACACACACACGTCTTAAACTGTCATATTTCTAACCGTTGACTGATAATGATAATGTGCTCAATTGATAAAAGACCTTAAATCAGGGGGACAAAAGTGTTTTGAATATATATCCCATAAACCTTTAGACAAATTTGGACAATCTTGATGCTGTAGAGAAGAACTCAGTGGTGGGTACTCCTATGTGAGCAGATTCTTTCTTCCGTTGATTTTATTTGTGTATGTGTCATATTTTAATTCTTTTTTTCTGCCTTCCTCCAAACCTGTAGATAAATACTTTACTTTTTTTTTACTTTAATGTTCCCCATGTGAGAAACGAGGGAGTTAAACTGTAGGTAGATTGATGACTTGCTTTTATTGTTGTTGTGCTGCTTCTTTATGAGAGAAAATATAAACATTGTTTTTTTTGTTTTTTTTTATCATTCTGATGAATCTGGCGATACGAGCGAGAAAAGGCATGTGGGTGTTTTTGAGGTCAATCCAGAAATGAAGTGTCTCAGTAAGGAAGACAAACAATTACACTCACAAATATAGGCAGGTTTGTTTGTTTGTTTTTTCGTTTTATTATAAACATTAAAACCTTTCAAACACATAATTTACAATGAAGAAGACAAGTCATGAGCCAGCAGACTGCTCCTTACTTTCTCAGAAACTTTGTGTAAACGTCCTCACACACACACACACACAGACACAGACACACACACACACAGTATATACAGTACACACATACTCTAGGGCGACACTAACTGGAATGTAAACTAGAAGACTCGGACTCTGTTGTCGTGGAAGCCCCAGCTCGCCTCCGTGGTAAAATCTTCAAACTGGACGCCCGACTCAGAGTGAGCGCTCTGCGGGCTGAACTCTTGAACCCAGCTCCCAGGAAGGCGTACAGCAGCGGGTTCAGGCAGCAGTGTGCAAACGCCATGGGCTCGGCCACCGCCAGCCACACGCCCAGAACCGCCTCCAGTCTGCAGGTGCGGGGCAGGACCTCCAGGCGCAGCAGAGTGTCCACAGAGATGCCTGCTCCGTAGGGCAGCCAGCACACAAAGAAGCAGAGCACCAGCGCAATGGTGGTCCTGACCGCCCGCCGCTTCTGCCTCTGGCCCCCCAGCGGGCCCCGGGTCAGCCGGGTGACAATGACACAGTAACACACCAGCAGCACCAAGCCGGGGATCACTAGACCCACGAGGACCAGCTGGAGGTGAAAGACTGCGACCCAGAGAGGAGCATTGTCCACCGGGTAGAAACGCTGGCACAGAGTGGCCCCCTCTCCTCCTTCCTGAGTCCTGGCAAATATCAAGTCCGGCACTGCCAGCAGTGCTGCAGGAAACCATGCTCCTGAGAGAGGAAGACAATTATTAAACATAAGGAAATGTGGGAGGAGAGGAGAGCTTTGACCTTTGACCTTTACTTTAAACACTGGAAAACTAATGCTAGACGGGGAAGAGACATTTGACCTTTAACTATTCCTTAAATTAGGGAGGAGAGGAGAGGAGAGGAGAGGAGAGGAGAGGAGAGGAGAGGAGAGGAGGTGTTATCAGTCTTCCAACACTCACCTACATACACCAGTCTGTGTGCCAGCAGCTGCCTCAGCCCACCAGTGTTGGTATCTGTGGCTCGGACCACTGCCAGGTAGCGGTCCAGGCTGATGAAGGCCAGGATGAGGACGCTGCCGTACAGGTTGACCGTGTAAATAACATGAACACCGATGCAGGTGGCCGCCCCGAAGCGCCAGTCAGCCAGCGCCGCGTCCACGGCCCAGAACGGGAGCGCCAGAACAAAGAGGAGGTCGGCAGCTGAGAGATGGAGGCGATATCGGTCTGTGAGGCTGCACTTTGACCTGTGTATATAAGCACACGAGAACAGATCCATTAATGCTGCTCTATAACACATGTATCCTAGTCTCTGTGCTTTCACAGATCTGATGAATGTAAACTGAATTGGCCATTTGATTCTAAAGCATTTCATTTGTGTCAGTTTGTTTTTGAAATGATGTGTGTTTTGGCACTGACGTCTTCACATGTACTCCATTTTTAATAAATATTGCCATATTTGTGTCCATGTGATACTTTTAAGTCCATATAAAATCAATCACGATTCCATTCTATAGTTAAGTGGCAACTGTTCATTGTATCTTCACAGTTATATACTTACATAATATACAAATATTACTGTGATTTGGTGGTGTCTAAATATTGTATTCATGTAAAAAAATAACCCTTTTAAAAAATCACTTACATAGTAACACCTGTACTACTTTCACAATAAAACACAAAAATGCAGTATTATATTATAAATGTACTAATAAAGCGAGTGAAAATGTGAAGATCACTGAAGTCTCACCTGCGCTGGCAGCCCAGCACGACGACGACCAGGCCGTTTCCTGTGATGCCCAGGATGAATATGAGAGCGTAGACCACCGGCAAGAAGACCCGCTGAAGCTCAGTGGTCATGACATGCTCCACCTCGCAGGGCTCATCCAGGTCCACCCCAAACTCTCCAGAACCAGAACCTGAACCCGTGTCATTTAGGTCATAGTCCAAGACGATGTGCTGGAGACAGAAAGATGGATGACGATGATGATTAAAGCTACACGGCAAAGGAAACTTCAAACATCCTTAAACACAGATCTGTGAATTTACATCAAAGTTTCCACACTTGGCATCACTAACATTACCTCATAGTATGACATGGTGGGGACCGTGGCTCTCTGTTCTCCGCAGAGTGAAGTGGAGACAGATTATTGTCCAGGGGGTTTTTATAGCTGCGTTCACGCTCCTCCCTAAACACTGCAGTACATCTGTGTCTGTGCCCCTGCTGAAATGTTTTTCCTGTTTTCGAGGTGTCAGGTGCTGATAGTGCTTCTATCACAGGATACTCTGCTGTGTGTGTGTGTGTGTGTTGCTTGAATTGTTTTGGCCCTGGGACCTTTGGTTGGTGGTAAGCAGGGTCTATTGGCAAAAGAAAAGAAGGATGAACAATGTGTTAATGTGTGTGTGTGTGTATATGTGTGTTCATGGTCCGATTAAAGAGGACAAGCAGCATTAGTTGCAGCTCTCAGAGGAGTTTGAGCATAACTTGTTGCGTTTACATCACCACCATCTTAGACGTTTCACGCGAGCATGCAGTGTCTGAACCTGCAGGGTAGAAGGGAGTGTGATGGTGATGATGATTATCAGCCTTCCTCTGCTCTCACTCTGATTTTCACACTCACTGAACCATTAGTGTGCGTTTGTTTCTTTCAAGTTCTAGTCACCGATGTGGTGAAGCCCTATTGAGTCTCACACCCTGTTTTGCATGTGCACCGATTGTGAAAGTCAGGGGTGATACATATATTTCAAAGGTGCGGCATGTCAGTAAACACATATTACTTAGCTATGTCAATGTAGTGGACTAATGCCTTGAACAGAGAGTGATGTCACTATGTTGCAAGACAGAAACTGGAATGTAAACATGGAAATACGAAAGCTAATAACAGATAAAAAAAATTATCAGTTAAATTAAGTAATAAATTGGATTTAATAATCAAAACTACACTTGGAATATGGAAGACAGTGGTGGAAAGATATAAAATGGAGAAAGACACAAAGATTTTGAGTTGGTTTGCCTGGGATCCAGGGTTGGCATTAAAAGGTAGGGTAGGAGATCATTTGTTTTTACTGTATTGCTTGAAATCCTCTTCACAACCCGATTGTAACCAATTAATTAATGCATTGTCACAATAATGAAAAATGTCGGTCAGCTGTGGAGCGGACCTGTTTGTAAAAACACTATCCAATCATATTAAAGTCTCAACTTCCCATTAAAGCAACAAATAACTTAACTGTGAGACGGTGCACGACGGGCAGACACGTGCGACAACGTATTCATTCATTACAAAGAGACACATTTCCTTGTTTGACCTAAGCAGTTCTGACTGTAAACCCCCGCCATCCTCTCTCAATATACTAATCCCATAAGTAAACAGCAGGACCACAGTCCCTTATCTCGTCCTCATTTTCCACACCCTTCCTCCACATTCACTGCTATCACCACACAAATCTCCCAAATACCATTGCCAGTAAAACGACTCCAATCCCAAACCCTACTGAGAGTAGTTTACAAAAACAAATAACTAAATAACATGGTTAACTCTGATAAATGATGCACTGATGTTGCTTAACCAACGGCAAGATTTGTGGGAGGAAAATCCCACATTTACAGCACAACACATAATTCTTTGACATGTTTTATGGGTAAGTTCAAGATACAGAGACACAATGAGACAAAGGATGATAATGTTACCATAAAAGAGCTTGCATATATTATGGTAAATGGTTTGTATTTATATTAAAAAATAATAATAATAAGCAAATGTTTTATATGGTGTTAACGTCTTTCTGCTTCGAGTGGCCTGTGAAGATGCTGAAAAATACTAAATTCATCAATTCCATTCCAACAGCATGCTTTTATTAAAACAAAACAAAACATCCCTTACAACTTGGACTGCTGAAATACACTAATACAAATTAGAATTAAATGTGAATATCACATATTTATATCTGACAGAAACTTCCCCTAATTGAAACTTTAAGCTTCTCATTTGCAGTTCCAGCTGTTTTTTTTTGAGACATCGCATCTCTTGTGACGCAGACTTATTACTAACCACATCTCTGCAGGTCAAAACAGAACACAGAAGTCAATTCTTGCCTGTAAGTGCCTTGTATTCTCTCCTACACTTTAATACACTACCGAGTATGAAGAGATGTGGCGCCACCTTGTGGGAGGTAAAGTCACCAGAAGTCGATTTTTAACTTGCTTTTAGTAGATGGTGATGGTGATGGTTAGAATTACTGCAATCACACAATTCCACGCCACATATGAAGAGAACACACAGGAGTTTTGAAATCACTGTGTTTATTACTGTTGAATAAATAAATAAACAGAAAATGATCTGTGGTGATAAAATGGAGCCACGGCCAATGAATGTGAGGACAGCGAAGATGGTAGTGCGCGCACACACACAGACGTTGCTACTTCATGCTCCACAAATACGTAGAGATGGGACGATGCCACTTTTTTGTGTCCGAAATATCACAACCACAATCTAACGATACTGATATTAGTCCGATACAGTCATTTTAGACAGACCCTTTTTGAACTATGAAGCAGTTAACAACACATTTGTGCTGAGTCACTGGTATTTGACTTACTGACTTGTATTGACAAATGTTTTTTCGGAGAGTTAAGCCAGTGAAAATAAATTAAATCAGTGGATTAATATTAGTGGGTAAAAGTCACCTCATCAACGTGTTTCTCTGACAATTATGCTGCTGCTTCCACGGAGCTGGGCCAGCAAGTCTCTGAATCCACTCGTCTTCTTCTCTGGCGTTTTCCGTCTTGCGTTGGTGGTTTCCAGAGCGACTGTGCAGGGATTCATCTCGACAGACACACGTGTGTCTGCTTGATAGTTCGTCTCTTCATGGCTACTGTGACTGCAGCTCTTATTAAGGCTGCCGTCATCTGCAGAGCTATTACTGATGCGCCCATGACGACCTTTGTTGCCGCGCAGACGCGGCTGCTTAGCAACGCGAGAACCCTGAGAGTTATCTGTCCGCCTCTTCTTTCTCTTCTTCCCCTTCTTTACTGGCACTCTCTTACAACGCCGGAGGTTCCTGACACAGTGGAACCACATGAAGGTCATTTACAGTGTTAACAGAGTGAAACGAGACTTGTGTTATTTTTACAAGAGCGTTACCTTTGGAGGAAAGTGTGTGACCTCAAGCACACTGACTGCTCACTTTGCTTCATACCTTTCTTCACCAGCTGTATATGGATCAAAAGTGTCCTGAAAAATGGAAAAGCACAAGAAATTCCAGATATGGCACCAGGCACGAGACATGAGGAACGTCATTGTTCATCATTGAGATACATTCACAACAGCAGGAGGATGTCAGAAGGATCCAGATACAGATGGTTGAGCATGCAGGCAGCAGCACAGGCATATAAACTGTGTCTCAGGTTTCCTCCCACAGTCCAAAAACATATATATTTGGGGATTAGGCAAATTGGACTCACTAAATTCACCATAGGTGTGAGTGTGAGAGTGGATGGTTGTTTGTCTCCATGTTGCCCTGTGATGAACTGGCAATCTGTCCAGGGTTTACCCTACCTTGGATGGACGGACGGATGGATGGATGGATGGACATAGACACTGTGTTTGTTTGGATAGCTTGGCTGGGAGATTGGGGATGTTGAACATGAGCCACTGAGTTTAACATGTGGTGTAAAGTTTTCTCCCTTGTAAGGTTTGAAACCTCGCAGAATCATACATCACTCATACACACAGAAAGTCTTACCCTCTTGTTTTAGACATTCTTCTGGGTCTCCACTTTTTCATCAGCACCCACTGATCACATGTCAGGGACATGGGATCTGATGAACAAAAGAGATTAAAACATGTTAGGATCCATGCGTGCACTGAATACCGGCTAATACAGATTGTGCAGAAACACTGATGTTATTACTTTCAATGAAAGACTGGAGTGTATAAACAACATTTGTCCATTTTCTATCCAAAAAGAAACAAGTTTGAAACCCACAATGAAATGGTTTCTTTAAATTTGACTTGAGAGCAAATACCAATATTTAATTTTATTAAACATTTGTCACGATAACTATCACTATTGACTGATTTATAACATTATATCATGATTACATTTTTGGACTTTTCATCAACCCTGTTTTTTTCCTGATTTGACCACCACATACACTGCCATGACCAAATAGTCTTAAAAAGAAGCAGTTATATAATTTATATAGAATAGATATAGATAAGATATTGATATTGCTAGGAAATTAGCAGTATTAGCAGCACAGACAGTAAACAAGGAAAGTAATAAATAGTAAGCATGCATTAACACCAGGATGTATAGAAAT